>NC_030679.2:137893494-138193494 GCF_000004195.4 Xenopus tropicalis | reverse complement strand
TGCAGTGGGAGGGACAGACTCCGTGTCCCATAGCCCCCTCCTGTCTGTGTCACTGTATCACCCTGCAGTGGGAGGGACAGACTCAGTGTCCCATAGCCCCCTCCTGTCTGTGTCACTGTATCACCCTGCAGTGGGAGGGACAGACTCCGTGTCCCATAGCCCCCTCCTGTCTGTGTCACTGTATCACCCTGCAGTGGGAGGGGCAGACTCCGTGTCCCATAGCCCCCTCCTGTCTGTGTCACTGTATCACCCTGCAGTGGGAGGGGCAGACTCCGTGTCCCATAGCCCCCTCCTGTCTGTGTCACTGTATCACCCTGCAGTGGGAGGGACAGACTCCGTGTCCCATAGCTCCCTCCTGTCTGTGTCACTGTATCACCCTGCAGTGGGAGGGACTACATAACACAATGTTATACTCGTTACGCTGGGCCTGGTAGTTCCTTTGTTATGTAGAACAGTATACAATGTGTTATTTACAGACATATTTGATTTCCAGGTAATTGATCCCAAGCTGGACAAGGAGTTCTATCGCACGCTGTCACTGCTGAAGAGGAAGGATCCCAGAATCTACCAAGAAGATGTCACATTTTACAGCAATGAAGGTAACGCACACAAACACACACTAAATTAGAGGGATTATTATAGGGGGGGTCATACATTGCATTACAGGAGAAGGTGAGGACTGTCGCATGTTGTTGGATCACCGCTGAGTGTGGCTCCGCCTGTCTGGGAAATGATGGAGTTTCAGATAAACCCAGCCCTCACTTCTTTCATGTTATTTACCCCTGTCTGTTATTTTTTAGGAGAGTCTGCCTCAGGCCAGAGTAAAGCGGCCAAAGAGAAGCCCATGTACCTGAAGGACTATGAGCGCCAAGTCATCCTAGAGAAGGAGGGGTAAGCAGAGCCGCCAGTGCTGCAAAGTACGACTCCCCGAGAGCCACTGCCGCCCCTCCTATTGGGTAAAACCTGTTACATCCTGTGCTTTATGTGTAACAAGCGCCCAAAGGTGGGGTGGCACGGCCATGGGATTGGGGTTGTTCGGCAGATAAACAAAGTGTGCCCTGAAAGCAATGCCACCCTCTGCTGTTCCGAGGCCATATGTCCTGCCTCACTAACTGCCCTCTGTAGGTGGCTGTATGGCAGAAAGGCAGAATAAAAAAAGATAGGATACACAAGTAATGGTTTGTTTTCCCTTTAAGCAAATATGAGGATGAGGAAGATTCAGAGGAAGATGATGATCTGCAGGATCAGGTGAGAACATTGTTTTTGTAGCCATAAAAACACCATAGTGAGGCTGCATCCTGCTGTACGTGGGCTGGGAAATGCATGAATGTGGGGGAAGCCATTATATGGACACATAGGATCACATGGTCAGGTAATGACTTCCTGTTTTGCAGAGAGCCCGCTCCCCCACGTACCTGGAAGAACAGAAGCAAATCAGAGAGAGGTGAGTCTGGTACAAATGGAATGAAGGCTTCTCGCGCTCAGGGGATGTTCTAAGCAACCAATCAGCTGGGCTATTGCTAAGCACTGATTGGATGCCGCCCAAAGGCACCGCTTCCAATCGGCTCCCTGGGCGATAATGTGTCTGTATGTGGTTTTCTGGGTGCCGTTCTGCAGGAGTTGGTCACTGGCGCTTCTGAAGGGGACACATTTAACCCTCAATTCTATGGTTCCTTTGCAGCTTCCGGACGTTTGTGGAGGACAGTGACAACGAGGACGGAGAGGGAACGGCGGGGAATTTATTGACGAGACGAATAAAGACCAAGAAGGAGCAGGTTGGTGGTGGTTAAGGAACTCTCTCTCCCCAGCCTTCCATTAGTGTCCTGCCTATTGCTGTTTATTTATCTCAGTAGTTCAGCTGGATTGTCTGACTATTGGTCTGTGTGTAGGTGAGGCTGCAAGCCTATTGGCCAATAGGAATTTCTCACAATGCCTAAGCTATCCTAAGTACAGCCATCTTTACCCCGTGCTTAATGTGGGGCCCATTAACATGTAATGTTTGGTTGTTACAGGAGGAGGAGGAAGAGGAATACATTGCCTGGCTGAAGGGCCAGAAGGAAATCCATGATAAAGGGGAAGTAAAGGAGATGGTGAGTGGCTGGGATAATGCTTCATAATAATAATAATGTCCTCTCTGTCATCCTGAAATGGTTTCACTCACTGCAACTTTCCTTTCTGTTCCATTAGGGGTTCCTAAAGGAATATTGGTCTGACCCGGCTCTGGATGAGGGGGAGAAATTCCTGCGGGATTATATACTCAACAAGGAGTATCTGGAGGAGAAGGAGGACTCTGAGGAGGATGAGGAATGGTAAGGTTTATATCATTATACATCTAAATACATAATATAAGTATATAATATTGATTAACTTGCCCCCTTCTCCCTGCGTAGCCCCCCAGCCCTAGAAGAGGCCCCACATGTGTCAGATTCAGAGGACGAGGGGGAACTTTTCCTGAAGAAACAAGAAGATTTTGAGAGAAAATACAATTTTAGATTTGAGGAGCCGGATTCTGATTTGGTTAGTTATACAGTTTGAGCGACAGACCTGAGCATTTGTGATTGGCTGAGTGCTCATGTGACCCATCTGTCTGTCTGTATTTTAAGATGGAATGAGCAGCTGCGGGGCTGCTTGGGGGACCCCCCCATCCCCGTTGCCATGGGATTCTGGGGCTCTGATAGTTTTCTCTCTCTGTTCCCAGGTTAAGACTTTCCCCAGAACCATCGCACAGTCGGTGAGACGCAAGGACGACCGGAGGAAGACTAAGAGGGAGGAGACCAAAGAGAGGAAAATGAAGGTGGGTGGGAGAAAAGGGCGGCAGCGATACAGGGTGCAGGGAGAGCAGGAAGAATAAGGGTGAACTGCAGGCATCCCTGCCTCCCAGCATTCTCTCTGGGCCTAATACTGACGTCTGGCCAAGCAGGGTGGGAGTTGGCGACAAGCACAGGCAGAGTACATAGGTTTATTAATGGCGCCACTGCAATCTGTTCTGCAGGAGAAAGAGAGGAAACAGGAGGAGCTGAAGCAGCTGAAGAACCTGAAGAAGAAGGAGGTGCTGGGGCGGCTGCAGAAGCTGCGGGAGTTGGCAGGAGAGAAGTCCTTGGACGTCACAGAGGACGACCTGCTGGAGGATTTTGATCCGGAGAAACATGATCTCATTATGCAAGTGAGACTGCTGGGTCCCTCTGTCTGTCCTGTGTGGGACTGGCGCTGCCTGTACTGTATGGGGGGGGGGGGTGGGACTGGCGCTGCCTGTACTGTATAGGGGGTGGGACTGGTGCTGTCTGTACTGTATAGGGGGTGGGACTGGTGCTGTCTGTACTGTATAGGGGGTGGGACTGGTGCTGTCTGTACTGTATAGGGGGTGGGACTGGCGCTGTCTGTACTGTATAGGGGGTGGGACTGGCGCTGCCTGTACTGTATAGGGGGTGGGACTGGCGCTGCCTGTACTGTATGGGGGGGGGGTGGGACTGGCGCTGCCTGTACTGTATGGGGGGGGGTGGGACTGGTGCTGTCTGTACTGTATAGGGGGTGGGACTGGCGCTGTCTGTACTGTATAGGGGGTGGGACTGGCGCTGCCTGTACTGTATGGGGGGGGGGGGGTGGGACTGGCGCTGTCTGTACTGTATGGGGGGGGGGGTGGGACTGGCGCTGCCTGTACTGTATGGGGGGGGGGGGTGGGACTGGCGCTGCCTGTACTGTATAGGGGGTGGGACTGGTGCTGTCTGTACTGTATAGGGGGTGGGACTGGCGCTGTCTGTACTGTATAGGGGGTGGGACTGGCGCTGCCTGTACTGTATGGGGGGGGGGGTGGGACTGGCGCTGCCTGTACTGTATGGGGGGGGGGGGTGGGACTGGCGCTGCCTGTACTGTATAGGGGGTGGGACTGGCGCTGCCTGTACTGTATAGGGGGTGGACTGGCGCTGCCTGTACTGTATAGGGGGTGGGACTGGCGCTGTCTGTACTGTATAGGGGGTGGGACTGGCGCTGTCTGTACTGTATAGGGGGTGGGACTGGCGCTGCCTGTACTGTATGGGGGGGGGGGGGGGGGGGGACTGGCGCTGCCTGTACTGTATGGGGGGGGGGGACTGGCGCTGCCTGTACTGTATGGGGGGGGGGGGACTGGCGCTGCCTGTACTGTATGGGGGGGGGGGGGGGGACTGGCGCTGCCTGTACTGTATGGGGGGGGGGGACTGGCGCTGCCTGTACTGTATGGGGGGGGGGGGACTGGCGCTGCCTGTACTGTATGGGGGGGGGGACTGGCGCTGCCTGTACTGTATGGGGGGGGGGACTGGCGCTGCCTGTACTGTATAGGGGGGGGGGGACTGGCGCTGCCTGTACTGTATAGGGGGGGGGGGGACTGGCGCTGCCTGTACTGTATAGGGGGGGGGGACTGGCGCTGCCTGTACTGTATAGGGGGGGGGGGACTGGCGCTTAGGGGGGCCTGTACTGTATAGGGGGGGGGGGGACTGGCGCTGCCTGTACTGTATAGGGGGGGGGGGACTGGCGCTGCCTGTAGTGTATAGGGGGGGGGGGACTGGCGCTGCCTGTAGTGTATAGGGGGGGGGGGACTGGGCGCTGCCTGTAGTGTATAGGGGGTGGGACTGGCGCTGCCTGTAGTGTATAGGGGGTGGGACTGGCGCTGCCTGTAGTGTATAGGGGGTGGGACTGGCGCTGCCTGTAGTGTATAGGGGGTGGGACTGGCGCTGCCTGTAGTGTATAGGGGGTGGGACTGCGCTGCCTGTAGTGTATAGGGGGTGGGACTGGCGCTGCCTGTAGTGTATAGGGGGTGGGACTGGCGCTGCCTGTAGTGTATAGGGGGTGGGACTGGCGCTGCCTGTAGTGTATAGGGGGTGGGACTGGCGCTGCCTGTAGTGTATAGGGGGTGGGACTGGCGCTGCCTGTAGTGTATAGGGGGTGGGACTGGCGCTGCCTGTAGTGTATAGGGGGTGGGACTGGCGCTGCCTGTAGTGTATAGGGGGTGGGACTGGCGCTGCCTGTACTGTATAGGGGGTGGGACTGGCGCTGCCTGTACTGTACCGGCGCTGTGCATGCATGGCAGGGGATGGGCACTACTTTGTGGCAGCTTTCTTTCCTCTTATTTAGCCTCCTTTCTTTCATAGAAATGCTTTGGTGATGACTATTATGGGGTGGAGGAGGATCAGAAGCCACAGTTTGAGGAGGAGGAGGAGGAGGAGCTGGAAGGTGAGTATTATTGCTGCTCTCTCTTCTCATTCACATTACATGCCCTTCCCTCCTAACTCACTGCCTCCTGCCCTTTATTATTTCCCCCCAGACGAGTGGAACTGGGACTCGTGGACCGGAGAAGAAGCCTCGGGGTGGGGGCAAGAAGGAGAAACCCATTGCGATGACCCAGAATTTGTGGTAAAAATTCTCCTGCTCTTTATACACAGGTTAAGACATAATTAGGGTTTGTTGTTGCCCTCACACCCCGTCCGAAGCAATAATTTGGCCCCAGGGCCATTCGGCCAGACCACACCCTGTGCAGCTGATTGGGTGTATTTCTTGGTGCTATTTGTCCCACAGGCTCATACTGATCAGCCATTTTCCTATTTCAGATGGATGCAGATTATGACCCAGAGGCTGCTCCCGGACCTTCACGCAGAGAGAGGAAGAGGCTGCGCCTCGAGGCCCAACAGAGCGGAAAGAAGCGGAAAAAATCCAAATTTGCTGAAGTTGTGAGCAAAGAGAAGCCGGTGTTTGACCCAGGTAACGAGGCTCCTAATGCTGCCTAATTGGGCCCAGGAGATGAGACTGAAACCATAAGCATTTGGGGGTCATTTACACTTCCTGCAGCCTCCATCAGTTGTTATTCAGCTACCACTGGGTGCTGGGAGTTGTAGTACAAGTTGTAGGCTGAATAAATGTGGATCAGGGCCTGAAACCAAGATGGATCACTGGGGGAATAATCCCATTCATTGCTGATCTTGCTTATCCCAACAGGCGACAAGACCTTCCAGCAGTACCTAGATGAGTATTACCAACTGGACTATGAAGATATCATCGATGACCTGCCCTGTCGCTTTAAATACCGACAGGTGGTGCCGTGCAACTTTGGGCTGAGCACAGAAGAGGTACGGGTGTAAATGGGGGGGGCTTTGGCACCCCAACCGCCCCTCATACAATGGGGCTAAACCCTGCACAGCTTCCCTTACTGTGTCCTGAATAACTGAATATCAGGTCCATAAAGGGAATATAAATGAGTAAATACTGTAATCCTGCTGCTTCTTGCAGATACTGGCGGCAGAGGACAAGGAGTTAAACCGATGGTGTTCCCTACGGAAGACTTGCATGTATAGGTGGGTATCCAAATTCCCATATGTAATAAAAGGCACTAAGTTTGCCCAGGAGCAGTAACCCATAGAAACCAATAAGATGATTGCTTTTAAACAGTGCCTTTTATCACATAACCCCCTTAATCCTTTAAAGGAGAACTAAACCCTAAAAATGAATACGGCTGAAAATGCCAGATTTTATATGCTTTTTTTACTGCACCAGTTTTAAGTTTCAGCATCTCAATAGCAGCAATGATCCAGGCCTTCAAACGGAGCTCCTCGTCTTGGAAAGTGTCAGTGACACTCGCATACTCTGAGCAGCTGTCGGGAAGCTAAATTTAGGGGTTGTCATAATTTATCAAGCAGAAAATGAGGTTGGCCTGTCATATAAACTGATGCTACAGGGCTGATTAATAAACTCTGATGCTAATCGCACTGGTTTCAGAGCTGCCATCTTGTAATTATCTGAATTAATTACTAATCAGCCTTATATTGTGCCATTTATATTCTGTATATACAGTATAGTGTGAGTGGGCCCCTAAGCTCAGGTTATATTGTGCCATTTATATTCTGTATATACAGTATAGTGTGAGCAGGCCCCTAAGCTCAGGTTATACTGTGCCATTTATATTCTGTATATACAGTATAGTGTGAGCGGGCCCCTAAGCTCAGGTTATATTGTGCCATTTATATTCTGTATATACAGTATAGTGTGAGCGGGCCCCTAAGCTCAGGTTATATTGTGCCATTTATATTCTGTATATACAGTATAGTGTGAGTGGGCCCCTAAGCTCAGGTTATATTGTGCCATTTATATTCTGTATATACAGTATAGTGTGAGTGGGCCCCTAAGCTCAGGTTATATTGTGCCATTTATATTCTGTATATACAGTATAGTGTGAGTGGGTCCCTAAGCTCAGGTTATATTGTGCCATTTATATTCTGTATATACAGTATAGTGTGAGTGGGTCCCTAAGCTCAGGTTATATTGTGCCATTTATATTCTGTATATACAGTATAGTGTGAGCGGCCCCTAAGCTCAGGTTATATTGTGCCATTTATATTCTGTATATACAGTATAGTGTGAGTGGGTCCCTAAGCTCAGGTTATATTGTGCCATTTATATTCTGTATATACAGTATAGTGTGAGTGGGCCCCTAAGCTCAGGTTATATTGTGCCATTTATATTCTGTATATACAGTATAGTGTGAGTGGGGCCCCTAAGCTCAGGTTATACTGGGCCATTTATATTCTGTATATACAGTATAGTGTGAGTGGGTCCCTAAGCTCAGGTTATATTGTGCCATTTATATTCTGTATATACAGTATAGTGTGAGTGGGGTCCCTAAGCTCAGGTTATATTGTGCCATTTATATTCTGTATATACAGTATAGTGTGAGTGGGCCCCTAAGCTCAGGTTATATTGTGCCATTTATATTCTGTATATACAGTATAGTGTGAGTGGGTCCCTAAGCTCAGGTTATATTGTGCCATTTATATTCTGTATATACAGTATAGTGTGAGTGGGCCCCTAAGCTCAGGTTATATTGTGCCATTTATATTCTGTATATACAGTATAGTGTGAGTGGGTCCCTAAGCTCAGGTTATATTGTGCCATTTATATTCTGTATATACAGTATAGTGTGAGCGGGCCCCTAAGCTCAGGTTATATTGTGCCATTTATATTCTGTATATACAGTATAGTGTGAGTGGGCCCCTAAGCTCAGGTTATATTGTGCCATTTATATTCTGTATATACAGTATAGTGTGAGTGGGCCCCTAAGCTCAGGTAAGTGACAGCAGCACAGAGCAGGGAATCAGCAGAAAAGATGGGGGCACAGACCTTCCCTGCTGAAGGGCTGGGGTTGCCTTGGGCTGGTAGAGAAAACTAAAACATAATGTACAATATTTCTGCCCTACTTTAGTTAGGCTTTAGTTCTCCTTTAAACTGTTCCCATGGAGGGAACCCTAGGCAGTGGTTTTAAGCTGTTTGCAGCCCATTTCCAGCCTCATTGTTGCCCGTGTATTATGCCCCAGGTCTGAAAAGGAGGAATATCAGGACCAAAAGGCTTACGGTCAGAAGGCGCAGAATCAATGGAAAAAGCTTCAGGTCTTAAAGTCTTTGACTCAAAGGTGAGTTGGCTCTTTAGCTCCACTGCCTTATATTCCCTTATACTGTACTAATGCATAGAGCCCTTCCTACGGGTGCGGTACTGCTTAGCACTCACGGGAATGAACCACTTGTAAGTGAGGGGGGGAAGCCTTCCTCTTCTACCTCTTTCCTCTTTAAATGGGGGTCACTGACCCTGCCAGCCAAAAAACTATAGCCCAGTGAGGCTACAATTCTATTGTTAATTTTTATTATGTATCTTCCTGTTTAAACCCTCTCCTATTCCAGTCTGTTGTTTAAACCATTGCCTAGTTGCTAGGGCAAAGAACCTAGCAACCACATTGCTGCTTAAATGCCAAACTGGAGAGCTACTGAACAAAAAGCTAACTAAACCACAAAAAATACACAAAGACCAATTGCATGGAGGATCAATCACTTAGAAGCTCTAATTTGTACTCAGGTCTCACTTAGCTGTTGGACAACATCAATGAGCCGATTACGGTCCCCGATCCAATGGGAAAATCAAACCTGCCCAATTGACCGATTTTCAGGCAGATATTGGTCAAGGAGGCAGCTTATATCTGCCTGTGTATGGCAGGAGGAGTTCCCCTTTAAACAAAGCAGGGGTAGCGCTTACGCAGTGGGGGATGCTGGGAGTTTAATTCTTGCCCTAGACTGTCGAGACCTCAGCAGGTTGCTCATGAATCCCTTTGCAGTTCATATTACTGTATCTTTCTCACCTTACAGTGATGATGCCCAAGAGACAACGCCACCTTCCAAAACAAAAGTAGGAAAGAAGAGGCGAGACAGACTGAAGCAATCCGAGGAGGAGGAGGAGGAGGAGGAGGAGCAGCGAGAGGGAGCAGAGCAGCCAAGGGAGGAGACTGCAGAAGCCACAGACATGCACTGCGAGAGTGACCTGCCAGCTTCCAGCAAGGACACTGCAGATATCCTGGCCCCCAGCAAAGCCGCTGCTGCTAGGCAACAAGGGCCCGAAGTGAGTCTGGGCCCCAGCAAACCGGACGTGGCTGTGAGTAACGTGGAACAAGAGACTCTAGAGAGCCAGAGTGCGGAGGGTAATCACGGACACACAGAGGAAAAAGCCGGACCCCCAAAATCCAAAAGAAGAAAGTTTGGCAAGAAGGGCGGGCGTTTGTTAAGCACCAAAGTGAGGCTGGGTGGGCGAGAGTTCAGTGGGCAGCGCTTACGGGCGTTTGGCCTGAACCCAAAGAGGCTTCGATATCGCCAGCTGGGGAGGGAGAGGAGGAAAAAGGAAAAGGCCAACAACGCCTAAAAGCTTCAGTTGTGCCATTCATCCAATCAGAACACACCCCAGTCTCCTATTTCTATACATTAACCTTGTACAGGTCTCTAGGGGGCAGCGTAAAGAAAACTCCGGACGAAAAAAAATCCCATTTTAAAAAGGTTTATTTCCCGTATATAAATAAAAACTTGCCAGAATATACAGATTTCACTTTTCTTTTCCAGTTTAAAATCGACACGTACACACAAACACACACACATATAGCCAGTGTATTGCCTTACAAACAACAGCAATTCCAGCAAGGGGGGGGTCTGCCACCCACCTTTAGTCTTCCCACTGGCACACAGGAGTAAGGGAGCCCCTGTATCTATCGGAACCATAGCTGCTCTATGTCATGGTCGGGGGGTCTAACCAGGCGCCCGGCCAATGTTGTTCAACTACACATTTACATACAGCATGCCCTAGTTGTCCAGATATTACTGCACTACATACACTAAGGGCCTCAGTTTGCTTATGCCTGAGAGTATCAAACAGAGTAATGGTTTCAGTGTACAGTATCCGTTTATCCCCTGATTATATCTACTACCAGTAGTAGTTTATATTTCTGACTCTATAAGCAGGGCTGGGTTCTCCACCCCGCCCAATAGCTGTAGTACTAAGCACTAAGACAGACCCCTACATCTAGCACTACCCTAATGGCCTGCTTGCAGTGTAGCATTGAGCGCCACCATGGTTATAGATTGTTAGCCCAACGACTACACCCGCATTAGTCCAGTTCTGGAGAGTGAGCACATACTGCTTGATGATCTGGGCCAACTGGCCAATCTTTTCTAGACATATCCAGGGCTGCACAGACTTGCCCTTTACTGCTTGGCCTGGGAGCTTGTAATATACAGAGCTAAGAAGCTGGCCTACCATTGGATGCTCCATGGAGATTATGGGCTGTACCATAAACTCACAAAAGGGCATGTGGTTGATGTTTCCATACAAGCTCCATTTATTGGGTTGAATTTGAACCCCCAATCTCCAGGACAGGTTTCTTCATAATTAAGATTTTGTTCCAAAAGATTGGGGGGGAGGGGGGTGGGGGTACACACAGAACAAGGCTAAGGGTTGGCCAGTGGAAGAGTAAAGATGCCCTGTACCCAAACCCATGTAGGGATAAAGGCAGAGGCAGCAGGTAAGTGACCTAACAGCAGTAAGTAACATTGTCCCTAGCAGCGGTACCGCACTGTAACAGGCTTACTGGGCCTTTAGAACTCCCAGTCAGAACACTTGCGCTTTACAGGAATTCAAACTCATCCGAGCTGGGTCTCTTCACCATCGGGCCTTTCTTGCGACACACGGGGGGGTGAGAGGAGCTCTGCTGCCCCTCAGCACTTGCGTATTCCTGAGCTTGACCTTCTGAGATACTGAAAATGGGATATTTCTCCTCGGCGTGGGGGGAGTGCAGCACCTACAAACAGGAGGCGGGCTGATCAGAACAGAGCAGTGGGGGGGACCCATTTATAATCCCTAATATATTGGATTGTTAGATGCTCTGCTTTCCTCTCTTTTGTGCTAATTAAACTGACTGTATAAAGCACTAACATAGGCCACAGTGCTGTACAACAGGAGTCTGCATTAACATACAGGTTATATACAAATATTGACTGATACAAGAGGTTAAACATGGCTCCTGTGGAACGTGGCAACGTCTGGACTGGCAATTCAAGTACAAAGATGCCCCCCAGCAGCCCAATAAATAGTGACTGTCTATGGCATCTTACAGCAGCCCCTCTGGCATTTGCCTGAACCCACAGATTGCCAGTCCGGGCCTGATTTTCAGTACACAGAGGCCCAAACAGCCCCCCCCCATAGGCCCAATAAATAGTGAGTGTCTATGGCACCTTACAGCAGCCCCTCTGGCATTTGCCTGAACCCACAGATTGCCAGTCTGGGCCTGATTTTCAGTACACAGAGGCCCAAACAGCCCCCCCCCCCCCCCATAGGCCCAATAAATAGTGAGTGTCTATGGCACCTTACAGCAGCCCCTCTGGCATTTGCCTGAACCCACAGATTGCCAGTCCGGGCCTGATTTTCAGTACACAGAGGCCCAAACAGCCCCCCCCATAGGCCCAATAAATAGTGAGTGTCTATGGCACCTTACAGCAGCCCCTCTGGCATTTGCCTGAACCCACAGATTGCCAGTCTGGGCCTGATTTTCAGTACACAGAGGCCCAAACAGCCCCCCCCCCCCCCCCCCATAGGCCCAATAAATAGTGAGTGTCTATGGCACCTTACAGCAGCCCCTCTGGCATTTGCCTGAACCCACAGTTTGCCAGTCCGGGCCTGATTTTCAGTACACAGAGGCCCAAACAGCCCCCATAGGCCCAATAAATAGTGAGTGTCTATGGCACCTTACAGCAGCCCCTCTGGCATTTGCCTGAACCCACAGTTTGCCAGTCCGGGCCTGATTTTCAGTACACAGAGGCCCAAACAGCCCCCATAGGCCCAATAAATAGTGAGTGTCTATGGCATCTTACAGCAGCCCCTCTGGCATTTGCCTGAACCCACAGATTGCCAGTCCAGGCCTGATTTTCAGTACACAGAGGCCCAAACAGCCCCCTATAGGCCCAATAAATAGTGAGTGTCTATGGCACCTTACAGCAGCCCCTCTGGCATTTGCCTGAACCCACAGATTGCCAGTCCAGGCCTGATTTTCAGTACACAGAGGCCCAAACAGCCCCCTATAGGCCCAATAAATAGTGAGTGTCTATGGCACCTTACAGCAGCCCCTCTGGCATTTGCCTGAACCCACAGATTGCCAGTCCAGGCCTGTGTGCAGCCATAAAGATACAGTTCTAGAGTAAGGGGCCAGTACATATAGGTTACCTTCGACAGATGCTCACAGAGTTTACCGAAGTCATCGCGGTTTTTGGCATAGAAAGCAAAGGTGCAACTGGGATCCATTCTGGTGATGGAGAGTTTGCGAGGAGCGTTACAGTGGAAAGACTGCGAGAGAGGAAAGGGAATAGGGTGATGTACCAACATGCAATATGCAGAGTAAATCCCAAACTAACCTGAATGGCCCAGCGATACCAACACACTGAAACGTGAATCTGTTCATGATAATCCTTTCATTTACCTCTAACGGAAAGTTGTCCCTGCTGGTATCAATGTACGGCTGGCAGTAATGTGGGTCGAGGTATAACAGGTAATTGTCTGAGAAGAAAATCATCATTATTTATATTTGTTCTGTAACAAGGAAATCATGTGCTTCTGCCCAACATTCTTTAATTGATAATGATCTCCCCGCTCTGTATAATGGGACTGAGTATCTATAGCCCGATAATGATCTCCCCGCTCTGTATAATGGGGCTGAGTATCTATAGGCCGATAATGATCTCCCGCTCTGTATAATGGGACTGAGTATCTATAGGCCGATAATGATCTCCCCGCTCTGTATAACGGGGCTGAGTATCTATAGGCCGATAATGATCTCCCCGCTCTGTATAATGGGGCTGAGTATCTATAGGCTGATAATGATCTCCCCGCTCTGTATAATGGGGCTGAGTATCTATAGGCCGATAATGATCTCCCCGCTCTGTATAATGGGGCTGAGTATCTATAGGCCGATAATGATCTCCCCGCTCTGTATAACGGGGCTGAGTATCTATAGGCCGATAATGATCTCCCCGCTCTGTATAACGGGGCCGAGTATCTATAGGCTGATAATGATCTCCCCGCTCTGTATAATGGGGCTGAGTATCTATAGGCCGATAATGATCTCCCCGCTCTGTATAACGGGGCTGAGTATCTATAGGCCGATAATGATCTCCCCGCTCTGTATAATGGGGCTGAGTATCTATAGGCCGATAATGATCTCCCCGCTCTGTATAATGGGGCTGAGTATCTATAGGCCGATAATGATCTCCCCGCTCTGTATAATGGGACTGAGTATCTATAGGCCGATAATGATCTCCCCGCTCTGTATAACGGGGCTGAGTATCTATAGGCCGATAATGATCTCCCCGCTCTGTATAACGGGGCTGAGTATCTATAGGCTGATAATGATCCCCCCGCTCTGTATAACGGGGCTGAGTATCTATAGGCTGATAATGATCCCCCCGCTCTGTATAACGGGGCTGAGTATCCTACCCTGGTATCCAATGAAATAGAGCGAGTGTTTTGGTTTTCCGCCAATAATGCCCAAACAGGACGGCATTCGCAGGAACTCCTGGAAGAGGCAAGACAAACCATAGGAAACCTATTAGCATGATCACAGCACAGAGAAGATTAAGATGAACCCAGACCCTTTCCCCTAGTTTATGACAGCACAGTTTAGGGCAGTGGAAGTGCACCCAGAACAAAGACCAAGAACAAGTTCCTACGATCCCTAGCAACAGCACAGAGAACACTGAGCATGTGCGGTGCCACTGACACACAAAGGATGGACTGATAAACTGCTGGGGACAAGTTTGAAGGCCTGGATCATTTCCGGTACAGGGCTGCTGTACCTCTGGGCTGGTACAGTAAAGTCACTATATAAAATACAGAATATCTAGACTTTTTTTTTAGACATTATTTCTCCATTTGAGCCAGTGTATTTATGGGAAATGGAAACTTGCACAGTGAATTCCATTGACGCCAGGCTACACAGTATTCTATTTCTGAATTCAGCAGCTTTACCTTGAGACAGTGTTTATACACGGGGTTGAAGGTTTCTCCGCCAAGACGCGCAGGCACCAGGATAATGACAGCCTTGCCAGCCCCCCTGCTGGTATCTGTGTGCGGTACCTCTCCGGCAAAGAGCTGCTCAATATCTGCCTTATACACTGGCACAGGAGAGAGGCACAGTGAGTAGAGTGGCACTGCCGGCCCTATGAGCAAGCAACCGGTGCCCTAGGGGCAGCCCTGGGCTCACATACCTGTGCAATCCTGAGACACGTACACGGACAGATCTGGGACTTCAGAAGAGCTCTCTATTGCTTTCCTGTTACAGAGAAATGAAGGGGCACGTGGGTTACTAATGGCAACAGAGGGTCCCAAAACAGCAAGAGAGATTAAAGGAAAAACTATATATTGTGTAACTCTAACCATAACACGTCTATAAGAGACAGTCACTGTAACACAGTCAGGGGCGGTACTTACTTTATAATGTGTGCCACAATACTGGGGCCGTACCAGTCCCCTGCCCTCTTGCCAAAGATGCTTCCTAATGCCACCATGCGGTGCAGGCCAAAGGGGGCGCTTGCATGGTCTGAGAACCAGCTCACTATGTTCTGATGGACTTCACCTCCATAAGGGGCTCTCGAACAGTGAGTCTGGGGCTGGGAGTGCCTGCCCGAATGGTCTGTGGCCAAGGAGAGGGGCATACTGGATGGAGAGGAAGAACGAATGGGTTCCATTTCCACGAAGTGGGTGTATAAGGCTTCCGACCAAGTCCATTCTGGGTATAGGAGAAACATACGGTGCAGTCACATTTATTTGGTCATTCCCGTCTGTGTCACCCTGCAGTGGGAGGGACAGACTCCGTGTCCCATAGCCCCCTCCTGTCTGTGTCACTGTATCACCCTGCAGTGGGAGGGGCAGACTCCATGTCCCATAGCCCCCTCCTGTCTGTGTCACTGTATCACCCTGCAGTGGGAGGGACAGACTCCGTGTCCCATAGCCCCCTCCTGTCTGTGTCACTGTATTACCCTGCAGTGGGAGGGGCAGACTCTGTGTCCCATAGCCCCCTCCTGTCTGTGTCACTATATCACCCTGCAGTGGGAGGGGCAGACTCCGTGTCCCATAGCCCCCTCCTGTCTGTGTCACTGTATTACCCTGCAGTGGGAGGGGCAGACTCTGTGTCCCATAGCCCCCTCCTGTCTGTGTCACTATATCACCCTGCAGTGGGAGGGGCAGACTCCGTGTCCCATAGCCCCCTCCTGTCTGTGTCACTGTATTACCCTGCAGTGGGAGGGGCAGACTCCGTGTCCCATAGCCCCCTCCTGTCTGTGTCACTATATCACCCTGCAGTGGGAGGGGCAGACTCCGTGTCCCATAGCTCCCTCCTGTCTGTGTCACTGTATCACCCTGCAGTGGGAGGGGCAGACTCCGTGTCCATAGCTCCCTCCTGTCTGTGTCACTGTATCACCCTGCAGTGGGAGGGACAGACTCCGTGTCCCATAGCCCCCTCCTGTCTGTGTCACTGTATTACCCTGCAGTGGGAGGGGCAGACTCCGTGTCCCATAGCCCCCTCCTGTCTGTGTCACTATATCACCCTGCAGTGGGAGGGGCAGACTCCGTGTCCCATAGCTCCCTCCTGTCTGTGTCACTGTATCACCCTGCAGTGGGAGGGACAGACTCCATGTCCCATAGCTCCCTCCTGTCTGTGTCACTGTGTCACCCTGCAGTGGGAGGGACAGACTCCGTGTCCCATAGCCCCCTCCTGTCTGTGTCACTGTATCACCCTGCAGTGGGAGGGACAGACTCCGTGTCCCATAGCCCCCCTCCTGTCTGTGTCACTGTATCACCCTGCAGTGGGAGGGACAGACTCCGTGTCCCATAGCTCCCTCCTGTCTGTGTCACTGTATCACCCTGCAGTGGGAGGGACAGACTCCGTGTCCCATAGCTCCCTCCTGTCTGTGTCACTGTGTCACCCTGCAGTGGGAGGGACAGACTCCGTGTCCCATAGCCCCCCTCCTGTCTGTGTCACTATATCACCCTGTATAACAATAAGATTTGAGTGGCACAGATGTAAAACTGACCTCGGGAAAGAAGGTGCAGGAGCAGACCTTGTGCCAGTAGCATTTGGCCACTCCTGATCATGCAGCCCCATCCGCAGTCTGTAGTGAGTGCTGTGCCCTCGAGGGCAGGAAAGTCACGTCTATATGTTAGCCACACCCTGGACACAAAATCCTTCTGAAACCGATCAATTTCATCTGTAAGGGGAAGAGAATTTTGGAATATTACTACACCCTAACATGTATGCACAAAGAGAGATGTAGTTGAACCTAGTGTATAGAATGCAGGAAGCACACACAAGTAACCGCACTCACCATCCAGCCGGAAGTAGTAGCGCTCTCCCAGTAAATACACGGGTGCAGAGCGGCTGAAAGTGGTTTTCATCTTCACTGACCACCCTGTTAGGCACAAAACACTGCCATTAAAGCCATTCTTATTACGTTACTATAGGCGGCCATACACAAGCTGCCCATACTGCCCGAGTGCCCGGGCTGAAAGCTCCTCTCAAGGCCCTATTACCCTGTACTTACCATACTTAACATTGTTCCAAGCTGTCAGCAGTTTGCTTTTGAGTTTATCCACTTCATCAGTTTCGCCCTCTGCGGTGACATCTTGGTAGCCCACCCTTCTCTGCTCATGGTGCCCACTTGGCGTCCTGCGGTTCTCTGTCTGCTGTGAACCTTTGGGGCTTCCGTACTGCGTGGCCAGCGGGGACACAGAATTCATTTAACTGCTGAGGCCTCCCACAGACCTGAAACCGGAGCCACGTTGATTGGAAAGTGGGGGTTTCCGTCCGACGTTGTTGCAGTTGTCTCACGGGTCCTACACAGGGAACAGATAAGTCATTAACCCAAACTCAACCATAGAGCTAAAGTGATACAGGCATCCCAACCAATCATAACCAGTGCTGCTTTATTCTCTGTCCTATCACATCCACACTCTAATGGCTTCCTCAGAACCCTGGGACACACAGACCCAAGGAAGCCCCAGAACCCTGGGACACACAGACCCAAGGAAGCCCCAGAACCCTGGGACGCACAGACCCAAGGAAGCCGCAGAACCCTGGGACGCACAGACCCAAGGAAGCCGCAGAACCCTGGGACGCACAGACCCAAGGAAGCCGCAGAACCCTGGGACGCACAGACCCAAGGAAGCCCCAGAACCCTGGGACGCACAGACCCAAGGAAGCCCCAGAACCCTGGGACGCACAGACCCAAGGAAGCCCCAGAACCCTGGGACACACAGACCCAAGGAAGCCGCAGAACCCTGGGACGCACAGACCCAAGGAAGCCGCAGAACCCTGGGACACACAGACCCAAGGAAGCCCCAGAACCCTGGGACGCACAGACCCAAGGAAGCCGCAGAACCCTGGGACGCACAGACCCAAGGAAGCCCCAGAACCCTGGGACGCACAGACCCAAGGAAGCCCCAGAACCCTGGGACGCACAGACCCAAGGAAGCCCCAGAACCCTGGGACGCACAGACCCAAGGAAGCCGCAGAACCCTGGGACGCACAGACCCAAGGAAGCCCCAGAACCCTGGGACACACAGACCCAAGGAAATAATACAAAACCCCTTTAATCCCCTTTTAACCCCCTGGGACACCCCCCCCCCCCCCCCCGTTACACACACAGAGCCCGCCAGGCGCAGATTAAGCAGTAGTAGTAGTTACAGGGGCCCTGCCCCAGGCATACACTAATAGGAGCGCTGAGGGACGTGCCACACCGTGCCCGCACTCATAGCTATACGGTCCCGCATCATCATTTAAACGTCCCGCAGAGCCGGTAACAACAATCCCCCCGATCCCTTCCGGGCAGCTAAGGCTGACGTCCCAAGTCTCATATCGCGATACTCTGACGTCACAGTCGCGTATATAAGCGCCGTACGCTGAAGCCGGAGGGGGCGGGGACTGCGGCGCCAATGCTTCTGGGTAATGGAAGGGAGAAAGTTAGTATCGGGCGGCCCCTGGGCTTTGGGTCTCTGCCCTCAATGGTTCATGTCACAAGACATTGGGGTTCATTTATAAACTCCTGGGCTGTAACCAATCAGGGGATGGCTGGAAAAAAATCCAGTCGCTAATTGGTTGCTATTGGTTACCACCCAATGTTTATAAATGAGCCCCCTGCTTTTTTACCACACAGCTTACTATTTGCCCCAGGGAACAACAACTAAAAATACTTGTTTATTTATCTGATTGACAACCCTACCTGCTGCCTCCAGGGCCTGCTCCCCAAATTTGTTTTTGTGAAACAAGGGTCAGATTTTCCACAGTTTGGGACCAAACAATGTGCAGTTTAATAGAATATGGTGGATTAAATCTACTAACAGTATACATTAGTTTTTAGACTCTTTTTGTTCAGGGCCGGACTGGGGTATGTGGGGTGCACCAGGGCTGCCATCTCTGGGGGCCCCCACACTCCCCTAGGGGCCCCTGCTGCCCCCACACTCCCCTAGGGGCCCCTGCTGCCCCCACACTCCCCTAGGGGCCCCTGCTGCCCCCACACTCCCCTAGGGGCCCCTGCTGCCCCCACACTCCCCTAGGGGCCCCTGCTGCCCCCACACTCCCCTAGGGGCCCCAGCTGCCCCCACACTCCCCTAGGGGCCCCTGCTGCCCCCACACTCCCCTAGGGGCCCCTGCTGCCCCCACACTCCCCTAGGGGCCCCTGCTGCCCCCACACTCCCCTAGGGGCCCCTGCTGCCCCCACACTCCCCTAGGGGCCCCTGCTGCCCCCACACTCCCCTAGGGGCCCCTGCTGCCCCCACACTCCCCTAGGGGCCCTAGCTGCCCCCACACTCCCCTAGGGGCCCCTGCTGCCCCCACACTCCCCTAGGGGCCCCTGCTGCCCCCACACTCCCCTAGGGGCCCCTGCTGCCCCCACACTCCCCTAGGGGCCCCTGCTGCCCCCACACTCCCCTAGGGGCCCCTGCTGCCCCCACACACTCCCTGCCCCACCCCTGAGCTTACGTATCTGATACATAGGCACGCTCAGGGGAGGGGGGGATTGGATTGAGGTCAGCGGAGCCCACCAGGGTTTTCCCAGTGTAAAATCCTATGTTTTGTTCAAATGAAGTAGAAGGGCCCCAGTGTTTTTTGTGCAAACAAAAGCCATGAGAAACCATGTATCTAAGTGCAGGTGAAGCTCGTTAAGATTTCTGGGCTCTACCAAAAGCTACTTTTAATTAAATTTGTACCTTTTTTAGCTTCAGCGTAGGAAATCGAAGGGAAATGAGGGACTTTTCATTAAGAATCCGGGTCTGCGTGCTGAGCTGTCAAAAGAGGGACTTTCCTATGAAAATCGGCACAGATGGGAGGTATGCTTCACCACAACAGCCACATTTTGCCTCCTTGCCACTGTCACTGGGGTTTTCTTACTCTTCCTTTTTCCAATTTTTCTTATTGTGTTACCCCACTTTTTGAGTGTAATCCCTTTGCCTTGCCTGCTCTAGCTTAAAGGGGACCTGTCACCCTAAAAAATAATTCCAAATCCTTTTCTATCATGTTAGTTGACTTTACTTTCACTATATAAACTATTTTTTTCCCCTTCTGTCCTGGAATTTACAGTCACAGCCATAAGGTCAGTGCCATTTTGTGTATACTGTTATTAAGGCAAAGCTTTGTATCACCCCCAAATCTTATGCATTTGCCATCTAGGTGATATCAAGGAAGTGCTGAATTGAAAGTAATAGTAATTAGAAATCTGAGCTGACAATCTTATATTGCCTGCCCAATATACGAGACAATATATGATTGACAGCTCAGATTTTTAAATACATTTTATAACAGGTATGCATGATTTAATTTAAAAAATTTGGGTTTCATATTTAATTTGTATATCAGAATATTAGATCCAAAGCCTTTGTGTCAGCCAAGCCTTTTTCCACTGACATGGGCCCCCCACATGGTGGCAACCTTGTTACCTAGTGCAGGGCAGAAACTACATCAACACCGCTTTCCATTGCAGTCACATTCGCAAATAACTTTAAAGGAGAAGGAAAGGCTAATAAAGAGTTAATCCCAAGCTGCAGGCATACCTTCAGTTCTCTCAATAGTGCCCTTAAGTCTCCCCATACTTCACCTGTTCAGATGATCAGAAGCCAAACAGGAAAAAAAAACACTGAGCTGGGTAAAGAAGATTCCCATAATGCATCGCTCCTTCCCAGACTTGGCGACTTACTGTAGGCGGTGCATGTGCACACAGCAGGAGCGTCTGGTTGCCATGGCGATGCAGCAACGGAGAACTCTGTGACATGCAGGTGGGGGGAGCGGCGGAGGGTTTGTGGCAGGAGCGGGGGGGGGGTTTATGTCAGCATGGCAGGAGCGTGGAGTGGTGGGGAAGGGGGGTGGGTGAGTATATCTCTTTTTGACAGCGTTGTATGGCAGATGTGAGTAGCCGGCGACTGGCGACGGGGGAGGGCTGCCGGCAGAGGATGATCTGTGACATGCTGTGGGGTGGGACACTCTGTGACATGCTGGACAAGATGGTGGCGCCGTTCACTGAAACATGTATGTAGGTTCTAGTATGTGTATCTCTGTAAATCTTTCATTAGGCAAGCCAGGAATATAGCGTTTTTACACAGCAATAGTAGTACTATGTGCTTAATAGATTTTGCCTTTCCTTGTCCTTTAAATCCGCTGAAATAAAACGTAATGAATGTATGCTAGGCAGCTGCTTAGGCTTACATTTTCTTTCCTTTAGGCTTAGTTTTGGGTTTGCATCCCCTTTAATTTATGAATGAACTACAAACTGCACGTGAAAAGAAACAACTATTTCGAGAAGGCCCATTTTAGATGACACAGCCCAAGGGGTTAAATTTGTTCTAGACGGCTGACCCGGTTGTGTGTCTCATGTGTGTCTCATGTGTGTCTCGTGTGTTTACGCACAACATATACACCACCGGCTGCTGTTTATGGTAGGCTACATGGAGGGTATGATTTAGGATTCATGGCTGCGCTTTATGATAGGCAATAAACTCCACATTCCTGACATGCATCAGCCGCAGTTCCGCCCTCTTGCTTAGGGGGCCCGGGGTGCTGGGGTGTCTAACCAAGGCCAATATGAGCAGAGATGAGGTGAAGCCTAATAACATCCTTTTGTGCAAGGTAGGGACCTTGTGGGGGGGGGGGTTCAATTCCCATCCGACTCTTCAGGGCCCTGGAAGGGCTTTAGTCAGTCTATAGATGCTAAGTGAGTTAACCCTTTCAGTGGCAGGCTGCATTTTTGCCTGTGGTATCACTGTGTGGGTGCAGTCTAAGGTGGTGTCACAAACATGTTTAATATGATGTCAAATTTAGCGCAGGTCAGACACTGTGAACCAAATATAGGGAGGGCAGTTTTTGGATGGAAATTCTACCCAGAAACTGCTTTTGCATAGAGTAATTCTAAACAATATATATTTATTAAAGAAGTCCAAGTAACTCTGCCCTTGGCAAGATGAAATTGCCATCAGATACTGTCATCCCTAATAACATGATGTATTATTTTTGCTAGTACAGTAAAATAGCAGCGTGGTGGCAATGCTAGAGAGACATACGCAGCCATCATTTTTGGTTATCTGGGGGTTCTTTTACTGGAGCAACACACACAAAAGCCAAGAGGATAGGATAAATTCTCGCCCCCTTATTAGAAACCAATATACTTTAAAGTCAGTGTGGCAAGTCCCATAGGAACCAATGCAAACTATTTTTAGACAGCAGCAACTAGCGGATGACATACAGACAGCAATGCTAACAGGCTAGTGGCTGAAGATGTCTGCATTTAGCAGACAAGTAAGTGGAAAAAGCAGCAGAATCAGTCCGCACTAGGGCAGGCAGGAAAAATGCTAGAATTGTTAGGTAATCCCCAGGCAGGGATAAATCAGCAGCCCCTGGGCCTCCGGGTCTCTGCTGCACAGAAAAGGGGAACAGTAACATGTGATAATGAGAGGAACAGAAACTCCCGGCCAAGCAGAATGGCAGGAAAGGCTGTCTGCCTGGGAGTTGTAGTTCTTGGTTTTAAAGGGCAATGGCATAGGGCTCAGCTTTAGGCCAGGACCAAATAGTCTGACAATGCTCAGATTTGCCTCTAGTTGTCCCCTAGGGATGCCTTTTTAGGCAGTTATCTCATAGAAGGCAATAAGTTGAGCAGAGGACAATTCTGGGCTTATTTATGTATTTGTTTTTAGGGTGACAAAAACATGGTATGGCATAAACGTTTCCTGCAATGCCTCTCCGTCCCCTTTGGAACCAGGGAGGGGGGGGCCATGGCTTCCACAAAATTTTTTTGGCTCCAATTTTTCAATGGGGTCAAGTTTCATGCACAATCTTTACCCACCCCCCTCCCCCACTTTCCCCTATGGAATCTCCCTCTGTGGCCCATACTCTGTGTTAAGTATTACTGACCTCAAAATTCCTCACCATGGGAACCCCACAATGTCCCAAGCCAGATGTATCCTCCAAGGCTTTCAAATGCTGTGGTTTCAGATCTAGAGACTATCAGGCAAAACTCCAGTGCTGCTTTATGTCTCAGCCTTTCATCTAAGTTTAGAGACGCCTGCACCTAATGACAGGTATCTGCTCTTCCTTTCCCTTTTCATCTTCTCTCTCTCCTCCCTCACTCCACTCCTATAATAGCTCCTTACTGAAGGGCCATTGTCTCACACAAAGCTCATTTCAAATACACAGAATGAATGAATTGGTTCAGCAATGTCACACCAAGGAGATACTGTAATGCTAAAGCCGGTGGTCCCCACTGTACTTCTCTGTTACAAATAGTTGGACAACATGGAGACAGTAGGGCACAGCAGTAACAGTAGGGCAAGATGGAAACAGTGGGACATATTGGAGACACTAGGGCAAGACAAAAACAGGAGGGCAAGATGGAGACAGTAGGGGAAGAGGGTGGTATTAGTGTAAGTTGAAAAGAGTAGCGCAAGATGGAGACAGGAGGACAACATGGGGACAGTAGAACATGATGGAGATGATAGGACAAAGGGGGATGGTAGGACATGATGGGGAGGGGGTGGTAGGACATGATTGAGACAGAAAGACAAAATGGGGACAGTAGCACAAGATGGATATAGAAGGATAAGATGGGGACAGTGGAATGCAATGGGGCAGTAGCATATGATGGAGAGAGAAGGAAAAGTTGTGGACTGTAGGATGTGATGGGAACATGGTATATGATGGGTCAGAAGGACATGATGGAATCAGTAGAATATGATTGAGTCAGTAGGACATGATGGAGACAGTAGGACAAGATGGGGATGGTAGGACATAACGGGGAGGGGGAGGTAGGACATGATTGAGACAGAAAGACAACATGGGGACAGTAGCACAAGATAGGGACAGTAGGACAAGATGGATATAGAAGGATAAGATGGGGACAGTGGAATGCAATAGGGCAGTAGCATACGATGGGGACTGTAGGATGTGATGGGTACAGTTGTATATGATGGGTCAGAAGGACATGATGGAGTCAGTAGAATATGACTGAGTCAGTAGGACATGATGGGGATGGTAGGACAACATGGGGATGGTAGGACAAAAGGTGGACTCTATGACATGATTAAACAATTAAAAGATACCCATACACACAAGTCATATGAGGAGTTCAACCGTCTGTAAACCCCCCAAAATTAGCAAACAGGAATAGGACAGACAGTGATGGTACACCCAGTGATCCCTTTATATAAATAAAATAGGATAGGATCAGCTGTTGTTAAACTATAACTACTAGACCTGCTTGGTAACCCACAGCTGCCATGGCTTCCCTAAGACCAATGTCTGTCAAACTTTTTCAGACCAAGCCCCCATTGAAGGTCAAAGCTTTGGTCTGAACCAACTTGGATGTCCAGCTTTTGGTCAGGGCCATGAAATAAGCACATATATAGGAAAACATTGGCAAAGCAGTCATTTAGCCACAGTTCATCTCACCCTAATTGGCCTTTAGACTGTACTTTCAGTTGTATCTAGGAAAGCAAATGGTCATGCTCCCCGCTTCTGATACACCTAGGCTATTATGGGAAACTGAGTGATTATTATAACCCCCCAACATATTCCACAGTGCTGTATAGTATAAGGGGTGCACATTAACGCTGCCACAAACTTATAAATTATCATTGTTATTGGGCATATATAAAAATTAACCTGCAGGGGGCACTAATGCTGCCCTTATGTGAGAGCTGTACATCTATAGGCAAACTAGCATGCAGTGCTATACATAGCATTAGTAATGGATGTGGCATTAGTAATAAATATTATTACATATCACATTATTCCCCAAGTGCATATAATAAAGGGGATAATGCACCCTGTACTACAAGTAATAAGCTGCCAAAGGGGGGCTCAGAGCAGTGGCTGGGGGCAGTGGCGTAACCAAGACACACCTGCCCCCCCAAAATAAAATCTGAGGAGATGCCCGGTAACCCACCCCGAAGCCGTCCGCCCTGCTTATAAGTAAGAGAGTATGAGTTGGGTGGGCCGCTGGGTACTATGGTTTCTAAAACTATTAGACCCCGAGCCCCCCTGTCCCGAGCCCCCCTACAACCACAGGTTCTGCTTCCTCTACAGTTACGCCAGTGGCTGGGGGGCCCAACCTGAAGACTAGTTAGGGTGAGATTCAGGTAAAATACTTATGTATTGATCCTATGCAAGTGCAGCTGCTGAAGTTGCCCGTGTAATCGCTTACATTAGGGATAATGATACTCTAGCCTCACAACTTGTTGCAGCAATTTTGTCATAGCAACAAAGTAAAAGTTTGGCTAGAAATAATGGGTCGTGGCGTTAGCTCCGCTGAATGAATGCAGATTTTCTCACAGCAGCCAGATGTGTAATAGACAGACAAGGCCCCCCCTCAGATCTTGCCTCTGAACTGGAATCCTCATTTCCCAAAGGGAACATTCCCGGCTCTAAGGTTACAATGAGGGGCCAGGAGAGAAATCGGACACTGTTTGGCCTGTGAGGATTAACCTCTGAGCTGGACATGTTTCACTCCTTGGGGTGAGAGCTTTTTAGCAGAAGTGTCTGTCTCTGTCGTCCTGCTGTGGGGTATGTAACACTCGGTGTCCTATGGCGGGGGGTGCAGTTCAGCTAGAGCCGTGCTGTCACACTTGTAACATATTGTGACCCAAAGTTGCCTTTAGGTGATATTGACAATACTTGGGCCTCAATGAGTACGGTTACAATATCACTTTGTCTTCTAATAAATGCAGGCTTCGGGGAAACCCTTCCAGCTGGATATTCTAGATGTGCCCCCCTGCCTGCCTAATCTGTCACATAATCTGGTAATATGACAACAGTAGGGCACCAAGCCAACTAAAACCATGCCTGCTCTCCAATGCCCCCACCATCCTACCTTAATTGGGACTATTGGGGGGTATGCCTTATATCACTGTTGCCTTACCTTACCCATCCTGCACCATACCACCAGGTGGTCTCAGTTCAGATGAGACAGTCCAAATCTGATTAGGGTTTTGGATGGATCAAAGATGTATCTGGGCGCTACTGCTCTGTTAGTCCCCTGGGGTTGCCACCTTTGCCTATGGCAGAACCCGGACAGTCCCTGATATGAGGGGAGAGTGAGGACTTGAGGAGGCAGAGTAATGGTGTTGGAGGCCATATGCTTTGGGTCGATTGTTGGCCAAAACCGGACAAGTGGCAACCCTAAAGTCTCCACAATGTGAGGGTCCCAGGGGCCCCTGTACCTGCTTTAACTATTACAGTACCACGGCAGCACACAAGGAGGAGGTTACTCTTCAGTACCCAGGCCTTGTAGGTCTGTCCATCTTCCCACCGGTCGGAACTCATCAGCCTGGGCCCAATGAAAGGAAACAAAGGGTCTGTGTGTCTGCGCACAACATTAGTATCAGCAGGGATAACGTTGCCTGACATAATCCTGCCCCAGCCCAATGAGGCAACCTTGTGGTTCACCATTTTAATTCCACACATAACAGCAGAGTTAGAGACGTGGCCACAGAGCCGTATCCCTGCCCTGCGAGTGGCTACTGGAAGGGTCTTGCCGGTAATCCGAGGAGGCCTGAATCTGACTATACAGCAAATATCTGTGCAGCAACCCACACGGATCTGAGCCAGCGCGTCTGGAAAAGGGAAAACTGCTTATAGGAACTATATCAAGCTCCAAGCAAGGTTTTCTCTGCCCTGGTAACACATATTAGCCAATCAGCAGGCAGCTTTTACTGGTGCGCTGGACCTGGTATACTCAAAGCAAACAACTGATTGGTCATTATGGGTTAATAGATCCTGCATTTCAGATGGTACTTTTTATAAAGTGTGGGCCTAAACAAACATAACAGTGGGAAGGTGGCTCATATGGAATCTGTTTCTTCAGCCTGCGGGGCAAGTCAGATGCTAAAAAGTATTGGCCAAGCTATGGCCAACTTATAGGTGACTGCAGTGCGCGGCTGCTTCGAACCAGGTCCAGTCTGGGAGTCAAAATAGGCCCTGACATTTCAAGTACACAGAGGCCCAAACAGCCCCCCATAGGCCCAATAAATAGTGAGTGTCTATGGCACCTTACAGCAGCTCCTCTGGCATTTGCCTGAACCCACAGATTGCCAGTCCGGGCCTGATTTTCAGTACACAGAGGCCCAAACAGCCCCCCATAGGCCCAATAAATAGTGAGTGTCTATGGCACCTTACAGCAGCCCCTCTGGCATTTGCCTGAACCCACAGATTGCCAGTCTGGGCCTGATTTTCAGTACACAGAGGCCCAAACAGCCCCCCATAGGCCCAATAAATAGTGAGTGTCTATGGCACCTTACAGCAGCCCCTCTGGCATTTGCCTGAACCCACAGATTGCCAGTCCGGGCCTGATTTTCAGTACACAGAGGCCCAAACAGCCCCCCCAGCAGCCCAATAAATAGTGAGTGTCTATGGCACCTTACAGCAGCCCCTCTGGCATTTGCCTGAACCCACAGATTGCCAGTCTGGGCCTGATTTTCAGTACACAGAGGCCCAAACAGCCCCCCATAGGCCCAATAAATAGTGAGTGTCTATGGCACCTTACAGCAGCCCCTCTGGCATTTGCCTGAACCCACAGATTGCCAGTCCGGGCCTGATTTTCAGTACACAGAGGCCCAAACAGCCCCCCATAGGCCCAATAAATAGTGAGTGTCTATGGCACCTTACAGCAGCCCCTCTGGCATTTGCCTGAACCCACAGATTGCCAGTCCAGACCTGATTTTCAGTACACAGAGGCCCAAACAGCCCCCCCATAGGCCCAATAAATAGTGAGTGTCTATGGTATCTTACAGCAGCCCCTCTGGCATTTGCCTGAAGTGGGCGGGGTATGTGCAGCAGTATGGCAGCTTCACTTTTAGCACTGCCTTATAAAAATAGGTCTACAATTTGTTTTCCAAAGCATGTGGAATATATATATATATATTATACAATATAATAGCATTACATTGTACCCTATTCCCTTTATAGGGCTGTGCCTGCATTGTGGCACAGAAGGGTTAAGCTGTTATTGTGCGTGGTTCTACTAAATATTATAGTATTTCCTTATCGGAGCGAGGTATAATTACAGCCCCGGCAAGCCATTTCAACGGAAAAAAACCTCCGAATAAGTCTAGCATTTTTTTCTAACCAGCTGAGGTCATAGACTAAATTATAGGTTCCCCGGCCCAGAAATTCTTCCCTTTTAGCCAAGGGCCAGACTTAAATATAGGTTGGGCTAGCTTTATTCTGCGGAAGAGAGGGGAACTACTCTACGCATGAGAGATGATTACTCTTTATGTATGAAGTGCTGACATAGAGCGCTTATAGCTTTACAAAGGGGGTACACAACCCAATTTTAATGTACACAATGGTCTCAGCCAGTGTTTGGGCACATTAAATAGACAGTATATCTTATTTTTATGTAGTTTAGTTTTCTTTATTCTCCATTAAGTGGGCGTAGCCTGCATGCACACAAATAGGAACTACCATATTACTTTCTTTACTGAACACATGCAGTCTATTTATACCCACTGGGGGTGATGTATTACTGCAGGCTGTAGAGAATACCCCTGCGGGGGGCCACCATGGCAGATCCTACACATATGCTAATAGGCTCCATTTAAATGCCTGTGTGAGCTAATGTGTGGTCCTGGGGGGCCCAGGGCCTCTGGCAGTTAATTGATTAAGAGTAACATTAATTTATTCACATCTTCCCCCCCCCAGTCACTCCAAGCTGTGGGCCAGTCCAATTACATTAAGAAGCATATGGTTTATACCAGCTAAATGGAACTTGATGATAGCTGATTCCACGAATTGAAAGGAAACCATGATATTGGTAGGAACTATTTCCCATCATGCCTTAAGGGGGCCATACACGGGCCAATTGTAGCTGCTGATATCAGTCCCTTGGACCGATTCGGCAGCTTATTGGCCCGTGTAGGGGCAGGAACGAGGGGCATGCCCGACCGATATCTGCCCTGAAATTGGCAGATATCGATCGGGCAGGTTAAAAGATTTAGTCGGATCGGGGACCGCCTACATTTTCCCAGATATTGCCCACCCGTAGGCGAGCGGATCTTCACGTGTATGGCTACCTTTAGGCTCACAGTCATGCAACCCCTCACCCCTCATCTTATTCCTTTAGGAAGTAATGGATTCTGGGACTTGAAGTTCCTCTTCTCTCCATGGTGGGTGTTAATTGGTGGTGTATAAAGATTAAGATTTGGACCTCAGAAGCCATACTTACTTGGGAGTCTTCGTATTCTATCCAGCCTTTCAAACGATGACATAAGAGATCCATCTCTACAGGGTTCATATCCCTTTAAACACCCAAACCTACAGTTACACTGAAATGCCCTGGAACCTCTCCAGCCTGTTACATGAAGTTCCCAGAATGGTTAGAGTTTGAGTTAAACCCTTTATTGTTATCATACAGGCACAACATGGCGTAAAAAGCGCAATCCACAAAATCTGCAGAAGCGTTGAATTTAAGATAAGATCTGCAGCAGAGCCCATCTGTTTGCCCATTTCCTTCACAAACAGGCTTTATTAGTACCAGCTATTGCTCCATGTTAATCAGCTTTTCCATCAGCCGCACATTCCCCTTCACATATGAATGACCCGGGACTGTGGGTTCCAAACCCTATCACACTTCCTGTGCACATAACTTGTGGTGTGAGGTGTCACGGCCGTGCAATAATAGGTTAACCTGGGTCACATCAGACATTTGAGGAAACCCCTGTGACCTGGGCCAATCACTCTTCTCCCTCCCCTGCCTCCTTTAGTGACAAAATATAATCATTTTTTTTAGGATGATGGCACAGGGGGCACGTTTTTCACACAAGTCCACATATTCTCCCCTTGAGTTTAAACTTGTCCAGCATGACCCATGGAAAACTATGGAAGGGCCCTGGCATCAGGCCTAACATTTGGCTTTCTATGGGTATACACAGGGCCAGAACTACGGGTAGGAAGAAGAGGTAGGGTGCAACTGTGGGGGAGCTGTTGGCACACTCTTCTTCTGCCTGCCCACCCCTAGTTCAGGCTCTTCTGTAACTCCAGAGTCAGTTGCCTAAGGAAGTGGGGGAATTATGGGGCTCTGTGTTGATGAGTTGGTGTGACAGTCACCCCCACCTAATGTAGGGGGCTTGCTTTGGGTGCCCGTGCCATTTAGCTTGGCGCTGGCTGTAGACTTCATGTTACTTTTCCATTGCAAGGAAGAATTGGATAACTAGGTGCAAAGAAAGAAAATAAAATAAAATGGGGAAATGTGGGAGTAAGAGATACAACTGCACCAGGAGATATGCTGGCATGTGGCCAGAAATTCCTCTGATTCCCTATTAGCCCTGAAGCACTGTGGGACTTACCTGATGGTATGGGGCAAGGCCCAATGCAAAGGTGGTTACTGGATCGAGGACTCAGGGTTGGACTGGGGGGACAGGGCCAACTGGGGCTGCTGCCTCAGGGGCCCCTGCACCCCCTAAGGGGCCCCCAACATGGCCTTTACACCCCCCTGCAAAGGCCCCCACCACCCGTGCGACCCCCTTCCTAGAGCGAGCGTAAATTAAACTTACCTTCAGCGCGTCGGGGGAGGGAGGCCGGCAGTTCGAGGGAGCGTCTGTTGGTGATCGGGTCTGGCCCGGTGGGGCCAACCAGGGCTGTGGCCCACTGGGTTTTTTCCCAGTGCCTAGGTGGCCCAGTCCAACCCTGCAAAGACTTCTCTAAAGTTTCCCTTGTGGCCACTGGATCCCCATTCCAACACTAATTATGACCAACTGGGTTTTTTTCCGGTGCCCAGGCGGCCCAGTCCGACCCTGCAAGGACTTCTCTAAAGTTTCCCTTGTGGCCACTAGATCCCCATTCCAACACTAATCATGACCACTCCAAATGCCTAGGAATAGCCGTGGGCACCCCAGTCAGATTTCAGCGGGACGCTGGGAGATCAACAACATCTAAAGGGAACCACAGGGGTCTGCCCTACAGCTTCTGGACAACAGGGGAGGAAATACTGCGGCGTGGGTAAAGTTGACTTTGTGTTTTGATGGTCAAGTTTATAAGTACAAACACACAGCTGACGGTTGGTGCTGACAGTTGCACATGGAATTTGATTTTCTCAGCTGTACGGAAAAGCCTTCTGCCATGTGGCCTGTCATCCTGTTACTGTCCTCACCTTTGGCCCCAAAACATTTCAACTTAGAGTCCCAAGTGCCCAGCAGGACCCCCAGCTCTTTCTCAGTGACCTGGATGGTTGACCTTGTAATGACTTGGTTCTATCCCCACCGCTGCCGGATCCCATCTTGGCGCGGACTCTCAGACCCTAATGTATCACATGTGGCAGGCAGAAAACCAGCCTATAAATATCCATAATATAAACCAAATCAGCCAACTGTGGATGCCTGCAATCCAGGAATTATCTCAGTGTTTCTTTTTCTCCATCAGAAGTCGAGGTGCCACATGCCTAAAATGCTTCCAATAGACGTGAGCTCAATGCTATCGGTGTATTATAGGGAAAGTGTAACAGATTCCTGCCTGTTTGGGCTTTTCTGTCACTATTCCCTTTGATCCCATAGGAACAACTGGACGAGGCATTTTAATGGGAGAGTGAAGTGCAGAACATTGATCCGTTCCAGCTGTGAGTAGCACAGAGAAGGGGGGGGGTTATATTAAATACTTATCCTTGTGTCATTGTACAAATCATCAGTCATTTACAATTATCCTCCCTTGTGCCTGATGCACGTCCAGTACAATTACCCACTGTTGTTCATTCCTCAACCCTGTCCCATTGTCATGTCTTCCCTCTGACTTCTGTTATGCACGGCTGCCTTTTGTTTCTGATTCCTGCACTTTCATTACTTGTGCACAATTGCTCACTATTGTTCCTATTGCCTTCCTCGTACAATTACCCTGTCCCATTCCTGACTCCTGCCTTGTACAATGAATCACTTTGTTTCTATCTATTGTCTTGTATAATTACTTATACTCCTGCCTTGCACAGTTACTCAGTCCCATTCCTAACTCCTGCACTGCAGTTACTATTTACTCACTCTTGTATCTAACTCCTGCCTTGCACAGTTACTCAGTCCCATTCCTAACTCCTGCACTGCACAGTTACTATTTACTCACTCTTGTATCTAACTCCTGCCTTGCACAGTTACTCAGTCCCATTCCTAACTCCTGCACTGTACAGTTACTATTTACTCACTCTTGTATCTAACTCCTGCCTTGCACAGTTACTCAGTCCCATTCCTAACTCCTGCACTGCACAGTTACTATTTACTCACTCTTGTATCTAACTCCTGCCTTGCACAGTTACTCAGTCCCATTCCTAACTCCTGCACTGCACAGTTACTATTTACTCACTCTTGTATCTAACTCCTGCCTTGCACAGTTACTCAGTCCCATTCCTAACTCCTGCACTGTACAGTTACTATTTACTCACTCTTGTATCTAACTCCTGCCTTGCACAGTTACTCAGTCCCATTCCTAACTCCTGCACTGCACAGTTACTATTTACTCACTCTTGTATCTAACTCCTGCCTTGCACAGTTACTCAGTCCCATTCCTAACTCCTGCACTGCACAGTTACTATTTACTCACTCTTGTATCTAACTCCTGCCTTGCACAGTTACTCAGTCCCATTCCTAACTCCTGCACTGCACAGTTACTATTTACTCACTCTTGTATCTAACTCCTGCCTTGCACAGTTACTCAGTCCCATTCCTAACTCCTGCACTGTACAGTTACTATTTACTCACTCTTGTATCTAACTCCTGCCTTGCACAGTTACTCGTCCCATTCCTAACTCCTGCACTGCACAGTTACTATTTACTCACTGTTGTATCTAACTCCTGCCTTGCACAGTTACTCAGTCCCATTCCTAACTCCTGCACTGCAGTTACTATTTACTCACTCTTGTATCTAACTCCTGCCTTGCACAGTTACTCAGTCCCATTCCTAACTCCTGCACTGCAGTTACTATTTACTCACTCTTGTATCTAACTCCTGCCTTGCACAGTTACTCAGTCCCATTCCTAACTCCTGCACTCTACAGTTACTATTTACTCACTGTTGTATTTAACTCCTGCCTTGCACGGTTACTCAGTCCCATTTCTAACTCCCACCATGTCCAATTACTCACTCCGTTTCCTTACACTTGCCTGTGTAATTATTTGTTATGGATCAGGGTAGAACAGTGACACGGAGGTCCCCAGGGATATAACTAAAAGCTAGTGGGCCTCACAGGGAAACCTCCTAAGGGCATCAGTCAAGGCCCCGCACTGTGTCTGTGGTCCCCAAGTACCACCTGTTGTTTCTGCTGCTGCCCCAGTAGTAGCTATACTGGCAAATGTTGTTGGACTTTTTGTCTTTTTACAACCCTGCCTACTGTGTTACGATGTTATGGATACTCGGCGTGCGAGTGCAGGGCTATGTTTAGTGTTGGCGTGCCCTGTGGCATAACAGACTTTGCAGTGCCTCATTTATATAAATAAGGACTGTTTATCTCAATGCTGACAAGAGTTAACAGACTGCAGACTGGGTAACACTTACAGAGGAACTCCGGCTTCCGAACTAAATGTTGTTAAAGAGCCCCACACAATTCAGAAACCCCCAATATACCTATCACTGTACTCTGTTCCTTCAGAAAGTCTGAATAAATACCATTTTTATATGCTGAAATCCAGCTGCAAAACTGTTCTTCTTTCTGCATCATTTGAAATCCTGGCAGGGGAGGAGGGACTAAAACATTGATGTTACAAATTGTAACAACTACCCCACAGCATGCAGGAACTACATAACCCACAATGCATTGCACTGTGATGTCCCTTTCCTTATTGATGTGAGCAGGGAATTGTGGGATTGGGAGGATGCAGGCTGAGGGCAGGCGACTACTGTTACATTTTACTTCTCAGTCTCAAAGTAGGGGCGGGGCTTAGGGAACTGTTCCAAACCATATTATTACATTAAAATTATGAAAAGGCTGCATATTTTGTAACTGATGTATATTGAAATTATATTTACTTTTCAAAAAGCTGAAGTTGTGTTTGGGTGGAGTTCCCCTGTTATTATACTGCTGCCATTCTGCTCTTACTGTACCTACTAACCCGCCCCATGTGTAACCTGCCCCAGGACACACGTGCTGCTCATTTACCCCGTGTTTCTGTTGCGTGCATATGGCACGGTGCCTTTAAACCTTGGGTGGTCCATGGTTAGCAGAGTTCTAATGGAACGGCTGAATGTGTTTGGAAGTGGGCGGGGCCCAGGCAAGAATAATTAAAATACTTGTGAATTAACAGGATGGGATTAGAAAATATAATTTATTACCACTGGATAGAATTAAGATAATCACTATACAGTGCAATTACAATATTGACATATCCCCCCCACGTTCCAGAGTACAGGGGCCCCCCTGTATCACAAACACTGCGCATTGCAGGGCGTATAGTGACGACTGATCTGCCGCCAGCATTTTCCTGCTCGGTCTCAATTCAAAGGAACCTCTCGCCCCAGCTGTTGTACTAATGTGCTCTCCGTGACCCCGTAATGCTTTCTGCTGCCCCCGGGATCCACTCCAGGGCAAATCAATGAGGCCAGAAAGTAAAATGGGAGGTGGGCTAAACAGCTGAGGGACACAGCTGGGAATTTATGACAGAGGAGCAGAGAGGATTCTGGGAGAATCTCCCCTCACAACCTGACAAAGTGCTCCGTTAGTTTCACCTCTGGAAATGCTGGGATCTTATAAGCTCTGTATGTGTGTGGGCAAGGGGTACATGGTTCTGGTTATAGGTAGGAAAAGCCCATACACATATGTTATTGGGGCCCTGTTCTTAGGAAGGGCCCATGTTAGGCTTGCCCCTTGTCTGGTTTTGATCCAGAAAGGACTGTCCAGGTCAAAACTGCCTGCCTGGTTTCCCCAATTTTGAAAACCGGGGAGGAATCTCTTTGATAGATGTGGCAAACAGCGATGTCATAGCCCCGCCCCACAATATCACAATCCCACCCATGTGATGTCACTGTCCCGCCCCCAAGGGTTGCCAGGTTGGTGGGTTTTCTGCCAAATTGGGCTACTAATTTAAAGCCCAGGCGGGTTTCCAAAGTACAAACCCACCAAGGTACAGATTTGGGCTAGTTTTTGAAGCCTTGGCGGGTTTGTAGTTTGGAAACTAGCCAAAGTTTTATTTCTCTGACATGGCTATCCCAGTGCATGCTGGGTAATGTAGTTTGTATCTTACATATAGCCTACAGCTATGATTAAGATAAAACTACAATACCCAGCATGCAAATATAGACAGAAGCGCCCTTTTCTATTCCTCTGTTCTGAACCTGAAGCAGCAAAACGACTATAACCTGCATGGACTGGGCACAGAGGGAATTATCAGCCTTCCCAGTAACTGGAGAGGGGGCGCGGGGCTTGGGTAGTGATTATACACTTTAAAAAGGCAGGTTTTCCCATATACACTTTTATTTTTTAGACATTTTTTTTTCATTGCGCATATTGGGCTATTTTTGGGCTACTTTCAAAGTGGCTTTTGGCTAGTTTTGGCCTGGTTTTAGAACTGACTTTGGCTGGTTTGGAAAAATAAATCTGGCAACCCTGCCGCCCCCTAAGATGTTGCTCCCAGGGGCCTCAAAACAGGTGTTTATTTTTGAATTCCTGGCTTGGAGGTAAGTTTTGGTTGCATAAAACCAGGTGTACCAGGTTGGGGGACCCCTGGCGTAGGTGATGCCGCCCCCCTTGGGAAGTGATTCAGGGCGCTAGTACATGCAGTTATTATGTTTGATGGATTATACTGAAAGGATACAAAGTCTCCCTTAAGAAGACTGGGGGCCATAAAAATCCCTGATATGGCAACATCTAGCCCACAGGCCTCCACTTGGAATGCACTACCATAGCAAAATCCACAGGGTATTGGGCAAGCAGAGGACACCTGCCAGCAGTTGGTATCTCCCACATGCCTGGTACCCACGTTGGCACTGCCAGGGGAGAAATGACCAGCAGAGAAACCTGAGGGGTCACTGACTGAGCTCCCTGGGTGTATAACAATATAACGTAGCAGTAAGAGAGGGTGTGAGTATTATAATATAACTGATATAGTAAATAATGTATTATTCTTATTAACATTTATTTATAAAGCGCCAACATATCCCGCAGTGCTGTACAATAAGTGGGTTTCATACATTGGACATACAGAGTAACATATAAAGCAATCAGTAACTGATACAAGAGGTGAAGAGAGCCCTGCCCAAAAAAGCTTCCAAATGTACCCCCTATTGTAAAATATAAGGATATTAGAAGTCACCGAGGGGTTCCATGGTCATATAAAGGTACAAAGCCAAAGGCCGAGTGTTGTTATACAGGTCATGGAACTCCGAGGTGACTTATATTTTACAATAGGGGGTACATTATTATTATAATATACTAGTTTCAGTGAGTCATGTGATAGAAATGACATCACTAAGCACTGTTTATAAGGATATCATTACAGGATATTCATGGCTCTTGTGTATTATATAATGATATGAATTAGCAGTAAGAGATGAGTGTGTTGCTCCTGTGAGTACTTAGCATTAATCTGCTGAAGAGCCCGTCCATGTACCTCTTCTCTTTAGCGCCCAATGAGCCCCCGTCAGCCCCTCTCTAATACGTTCAGCTGTCTAAAACCCTTGGCTCCAACATTCTCTAACTTAGGGCTAATTTTACACTCGTATGCACGCACAAAGCCCAGATGAAAGGCCCAACGTCAGGGAATGCGCAGCCCTTGAAAGGAATCCGGCACGGAATACAAACTATTCCCCTACTGACAGATGTGCCGGGAGATGTAATGCACCCAAACGTGCCAGGGGCTTGCGTGATCCCTTCTCTGTGACCCTCTGCCACCCGTAGGGACAGCATTCATTTTAACCCTTGCCCTGCAGAGGACTTGCACTTAGTACATTGGGTCTTAAATTACATTGGACATAAAGGCTCATTTACTAACACGGTGCATGGTGCAAAGTGCACTTTTACTATGTTTATTATTAAGCAGTTTTAAGAATTAGCATTTTCATGAATTGCTGACAAGTTGCAGCTGACGTTTCCAGGTGTGGATGCTGCTACTTTTGGTGCAACAATGCATGTAGCAGCCAATAATGGCATTAGTATGCAATATGCTTGCACTAGTCTGTAGTGGCTATTGGTCCAACCTGCTGGTGGAACCCTCAAACTATCACTGGGTCCAGGATAGAGGGTATTGTAGGATTCACTAATGCCAATGCATGCCTTCTGTCTGTGTCACCCTGCAGTGGGAGGGGCAGACTCCGTGTCCCATAGCTCCCTCCTGTCTGTGTCACTGTATCACCCTGCAGTGGGAGGGGCAGACTCCATGTCCCATAGCCCCCTCCTGTCTGTGTCACTGTATCACCCTGCAGTGGGAGGGACAGACTCCGTGTCCCATAGCTCCCTCCTGTCTGTGTCACTGTATCACCCTGCAGTGGGAGGGGCAGACTCCATGTCCCATAGCTCCCTCCTGTCTGTGTCACTGTATCACCCTGCAGTGGGAGGGACATACTCCGTGTCCCATAGCTCCCTCCTGTCTGTGTCACTGTATCACCCTGCAGTGGGAGGGGCAGACTCCATGTCCCATAGCTCCCTCCTGTCTGTGTCACTGTATCACCCTGCAGTGGGAGGGACAGACTCCGTGTCCCATAGCTCCCTCCTGTCTGTGTCACTGTATCACCCTGCAGTGGGAGGGGCAGACTCCGTGTCCCATAGCCCCCTCCTGTCTGTGTCACTGTATCACCCTGCAGTGGGAGGGGCAGACTCCGTGTCCCATAGCCCCCTCCTGTCTGTATCACTGTATCACCCTGCAGTGGGAGGGACAGACTCAGTATCCCATAGCTCCCTCCTGTCTGTGTCACTGTATCACCCTGCAGTGGGAGGGGCAGACTCCATGTCCCATAGCTCCCTCCTGTCTGTGTCACTGTATCACCCTGCAGTGGGAGGGGCAGACTCCGTGTCCCATAGCCCCCTCCTGTCTGTGTCACTGTATCACCCTGCAGTGGGAGGGACAGACTCCGTGTCCCATAGCTCCCTCCTGTCTGTGTCACTGTATCACCCTGCAGTGGGAGGGGCAGACTCTGTGTTCCATAGCCCCCTCCTGTCTGTGTCACTGTATCACCCTGCAGTGGGAGGGGCAGACTCAATGTCCCATAGCTCCCTCCTGTCTGTGTCACTGTATCACCCTGCAGTGGGAGGGAGAGCCCCCTCCTGTCTGTGTTATGGGTAATAAAATGCACCTTGCGCCTTGCACTTGTTTCCCTAACTGAGCCCTAATGTCCCACCCAGTTCCTGTGCATCGCTGCTTATCAGGTTGCTGTGAGTGAAGGCATTAGCTAATGAGCAGTATTTAGAGAAAGTAAGTTTAGAAGCCAAATGATAACCAGGGAACCCTTTAAATATAACCTTAGTGATATGGGACCAGATGCCCTGCGGCCGCGCCTGTTGGATCAGACAGATTTGGAACTACTTACCTTATCTGTGATTGGGTTTAGGAAAGGTTTCTAGGTTGGGGAGCATTTGTACTGAGTGAGTACAGACGGCTGGCAGCCACTCAGAGAAAGCTTTATTTATTCTATTTATCACTTCCCACTTGTACGTTGAGGTAATTTGGAGGAAAAGCAGAAAATCCATCAGCCAGGCAGACTGAAGGAGGAAATTCTGGGGGAAGATAAAGCTCTGGCATCCTGCTGATGAAATGCAAATTTCAAGGAGAAAAATAATAATACACAAAATGCCCCAAAAGAATCTAGAACTACAAGTCACATAGTTCCTTTCTGACCATCTGAGCTGACAAATGAATGCTGGGAATCGTAGTCCCCCCCAACAGCTACAGCAGTAACTTTCCCCACTTCCTTTTCTGAACGATGTCATTAGACATTAATAACATGGGGCAACACCAGCGCCGAGGTACTGGGGCTCAAGGCAAGGGTATATTAGACTGGGGGGTGGGGGGATTAACTGTATCCACAGCTGGGGGGCTGCAAAGAGTTTGGGAAGCTTTCTCACACCTCCTGGGGCAGTTTGCTGATCCTATAGATAAATAACCATTATTTTGCCCCCTGGGATATTTGCTCAGGGCACTTGGTTAAATGAAAGAGGTTCAGGGTGGCATGTTCCCCCCTCTGCCTCTGCGGCTAATGAGCTGCCTTCACACCAGGCTCTATGTTCCAAACCACACTGGGGTGTAAGTATGTGTGTTGCATGTGATATAAGTGTTAGAAAGGTGTTAGCAATCAAAAGGCATTTCACAATAGAAAAAGTATATATTTGTGGGCAAGCGGTATCCGAATGAGTATTGGCGGGTGTTAAAAAGGTGTTAACAATGAAAAGGCATTTCACAATAGAAAAAGTATATATTTGTAGGCAAGCGGTATCTGGATGATACCACTAGAGTGGGTCCTGTCATGAGTGGGAGATCTTAGGGCAGCCGTACTGGGAAGCATTCTCTTGGGGCAGATACAGGCAGGTTCAGCATTTGGTATCTGAATTCTAGAATATAAAGGGGAAGCACTAAGGGGGACTGAAAACCTGGGGGATGATGGGTGCCGGGTCATACTGGGGTGTGAGTGGCCCACCATGACTGCTACCTCAGGGACCCCCAAACACACACTCACCTACACCCAGGCTCTCCCCCTGGCACGTGTACCTTATATTACACAGTGATTGGGGGAGGGCAACGGGGATCAGGTCTGGGTTGGCCAAGGCAAAAGGCCTGATATACCCCCCCATCCCCATTATCACCTAACTCCAGTGTGAAAACCAGGGTGATGGAGGGCCATACTCTCTACACCAAACAAGCCAAATTTCCAGGTACAAAAGTTAACAAGAGTGTTTTTGCCCTCCCCCAGTAAAATGTTGTGTGTGAAGCAAGTTTCGTACCTTGTCTTGCGGCTAAAATGGCTTCCAAGATCATGCACCTAAGGTGGCCACTTTAAGGTAGAGGCACTTGGATGCCAATTTGGAAAATAAATGTAGACACCACCCATTACCTTAGGTTATAAATGCATGCACAAAGACTTTCCAGTCTATGTGCCAATCAGGTAGGGTAGGGGTTGGTTGTGGGGCGGTGCCTAGGGCAGCACCGGATGAAATTCCATCACCGACTGCAGCATATACAGCATAATCTGAAGTCCAGTACCATGTGGACAAAATCAACAAATTGCAATGTTCAATGTTACAATGTTCTCAGGTCACTCGGATGTTGAATGCTAAGAGGAAGAATTGAACACTTGAATGTCAGAAGAGACAGACACATAGTTTGGGACTTATAAATAGTGCAACATGAGTTGTAAATCAGCAATTGTGTTGTAAAGAAGGCAAAAATAGAAAACAGGGAACTATTTGCTTCATGTACAAAGACCAATCCCCCCTCAAAATTCAACAGTAAAAAAAGATGTGGTCGGAGGCTGCGGCACCTTGAAAAAGGAAGTATTTTGGTTTCGTTGGGAACTTTGAATAAAGCATTTATGTTACAGGACATATAAGTGGAATGCATATTTGAATACTTCCAGTAAGTTGAAGGCTTGTTAAGGGATCACATTCAAGACACAAGTATTATCAGTAAACAGCTTGGATTAATGAAGGACAGATCACGTCGGATACATGTACTTGCTTTTAATGATGTAAGAGTGTGGGCAGTGAGTGGGGTTACAATAGTTATATCTACATTACATTACACTTACCAGACATTGTACGATTACAGCCATTCAGTTGGCTGAGTATATATACATAGGTGCAAGGCAAGAAAATGGAGGGGGCAGAGACTGTTTTAGATGGGTACTGACATTTTTATGCCATTTTTTGAGTCTTAGAATGTCATGCCCGACTAAAAGAAATTCACAGTATAGCTCCACTTTTACACCTTTTCCATGCTCCATGCCTTAGCTAGAATAAAATATATTCCGGTACCCTGGCACTAGAAACACAGCTAGGCACATACAATAGAGCACCGCAACTTTGACCCATTCTGCTTCTGTAACAAAATGATGAATTGCATTCTATATAAAGCAGCTTGAGTCGCCGGACTCCCTCCATCAACATCTTCAAGAGTGCACATTGTATATGCCTGTCCTATAGATAACGGCCGTGTCCCCCTCCAGGTTCTGATCTACATCACGCACCCATTACAGGAACAGAGGGTTAAATGAAAATAAACGAATCCTTGCACTTAAGGGTCTGTATGTTTGGGATTAGGAAGCTGACCCAGCCCCGGCCTTAAACAATACCAGGATATGATTGTACCAAGTCTGAGCACCCTATTTCCTTACAGATAACAAGATGGGACACGGATCTCATGGCAGTGACGTGTGTGGTTTTATTAAAGGTCACTCTTACGTAGTATAACATGGACCTAATGACAGGTATTTGTACTGTAAGAATAGTAACGTGTCAGCTGAGGAGCCGAGAACACTTACCACATCCGTCATTATATCAGATGCTACAGAGACACTGACAAATAATTAAGACTGTGGGAGAGATGGAGCTTATAGTGGGATAATAGCTGGGACTGTGGCGTAGGGAGAGATGGTGCCTATAGTAGCAGTGGGGGATAATAGCCTCTGGGAAGGGACTGGGGCTGTGGGATAGCAGGTATAGTAGGGAGAGATGGTGCCTATAGTAGCAGTGGGATAATAGCCTCTGGGAAGGGACTGGGGCTGTGGGATAGCAGGTATAGTAGGGAGAGATGGTGCCTATAGTAGCAGTGGGATAATAGCCTCTGGGAAGGGACTGGGGCTGTGGGATAGCAGGTATAGTAGGGAGAGATGGTGCCTATAGTAGCAGTGGGATAATAGCCTCTGGGAAGGGACTGGGGCTGTGGGATAGCAGGTATAGTAGGGAGAGATGGTGCCTATAGTAGCAGTGGGATAATAGCCTCTGGGAAGGGACTGGGGCTGTGGGATAGCAGGTATAGTAGGGAGAGATGGTGCCTATAGTAGCAGTGGGATAATAGCCTCTGGGAAGGGACTGGGGCTGTGGGATAGCAGGTATAGTAGGGAGAGATGGTGCCTATAGTAGCAGTGGGATAATAGCCTCTGGGAAGGGACTGGGGCTGTGGGATAGCAGGTATAGTAGGGAGAGATGGTGCCTATAGTAGCAGTGGGATAATAGCCTCTGGGAAGGGACTGTGGCTGTGGGATAGCAGGTATAGTAGGGAGAGATGGTGCCTAAAGTAGCAGTGGGGGGATAATAGCCTCTGGGAAGGGACTGGGGCTGGGGGATAGCAGGTATAGTAGGGAGAGATGGTGCCTATAGTAGCAGTGGGATAATAGCCTCTGGGAAGGGACTGTGGCTGTGGGATAGCAGGTATAGTAGGGAGAGATGGTGCCTATAGTAACAGTGGGGGGATAATAGCCTCTGGGAAGGGACTGGGGCTGAGGGATAGCAGGTATAGTAGGGAGAGATGGTGCCTATAGTAGCAGTGGGATAATAGCCTCTGGGAAGGGACTGGGGCTGTGGGATAGCAGGTATAGTAGGGAGAGATGGTGCCTATAGTAGCAGTGGGATAATAGCCTCTGGGAAGGGACTGGGGCTGTGGGATAGCAGGTATAGTAGGGAGAGATGGTGCCTATAGTAGCAGTGGGATAATAGCCTCTGGGAAGGGACTGGGGCTGTGGGATAGCAGGTATAGTAGGGAGAGATGGTGCCTATAGTAGCAGTGGGATAATAGCCTCTGGGAAGGGACTGGGGCTGTGGGATAGCAGGTATAGTAGGGAGAGATGGTGCCTATAGTAGCAGTGGGATAATAGCCTCTGGGAAGGGACTGTGGCTGTGGGATAGCAGGTATAGTAGGGAGAGATGGTGCCTATAGTAGCAGTGGGGGATAATAGCCTCTGGGAAGGGACTGGGGCTGTGGGATAGCAGGTATAGTAGGGAGAGATGGTGCCTATAGTAGCAGTGGGGGGATAATAGCCTCTGGGAAGGGACTGGGGCTGTGGGATAGCAGGTATAGTAGGGAGAGATGGTGCCTATAGTAGCAGGGGGATAATAGCCTCTGGGAAGGGACTGGGGCTGTGGGATAGCAGGTATAGTAGGGAGAGATGGTGCCTATAGTAGCAGTGGGGGGATAATAGCCTCTGGGAAGGGACTGGGGCTGTGGGATAGCAGGTATAGCAGGGAGAGATGGTGCCTATAGTAGGTTGGACAGTAGAGCCATATAAAGTTAGTTTTGGCCCTTGACTTTGCTGTCACTAAGGATGCCCCTTGTTTATTAATAAGAAGCTGTATGACCTCCCTAATATATACGTGTAAGTTACAAGTGAAAATCCAACGTAGGCGAGGAGTCGGTTGAAGTAAATAGAGCGAGGCGCAGACAGACAATAAAAGTGGGTTCATTGTTTTATCATGTTTCTCAGATGCCTAAATGGCTGCCCCGTTTGAAAGAAAACTCTATGTTCCAATAATATGTGGGGTGTGGTGCTGATTTTAAAGGACTCGTTAAAAGATCGTGCTACCCTGTTATTTTGCCGGAGAATGAGATCACCGCGAGGAGAAAAACAGCAGGTTTGGGAAACCTTATTGGCTGAATCTCTTCGTTCACTTTTAAACCGTGTAAATCCTGGCAGTTGTAAACAATGGAAAGGGAGGTGTATATATGAATGGGTCTGCTTCTGGTTGCCAAGGTGTTTGGCTTTAGATACCAGGAAACAGTTTACATTAGAAGTTGAACAGAGGCAGGGCACAGTGAGTATTATTGCAAAGGTAGGGAATGAAGACCAATTGCAATGATGTGGATTTGTCCTTACACCAGAACTGCAGGTCAGATGGTTCTCCTGGTGCAGAGCTGTCTAACTGGAAGCCCACAGGCCAGTTGTGGCCCTCCAAAGGGCCCCCTGTCTGCTCAGAGGCTTCATGGACTTCACTATAAGACATCATAATTAATTCAGTTTGGCCCCCAACTTGCTGTAGGACATATAATTGCACCCCTACAGCTGCCAATTCAAGCCCCTCAGACGGGTTTGGCAGCTTATCTGCCCGTGTATGGGGCCTTGAGGTGGGCCCACCCGACTGATATCTGGCTGCAAATCGTCCAAATGTCAACAGGGCAGGTTTGATTTTCCCATTGGATCAAGGACCGCATTGGTCCACACCCTTCTGGCCTGTATCCCTGTTATTGTGATTTTAGGACCAAACAATTGGATCAGCCCTATATTGCCCACCTTAGGTGGGCAAATTGGGGAAAGATCCGCTGGTTTGGTTACTTTGCCAAATGAATGGATCTTATAAGGTATGGACAGCTTAATCCTACAAAACAGCTTCATCTGTCCCCTTACTATTGGTCAGAAGCAAAACTTTGCCATATTTCTGATTATTTCTCCATTGGGTTAACTAGAAGTTACTGGGCCCCATGAAAAATTGTTACCTTACACATTAAAATAAGGTGTTTTTCATAAACAGATTTCTCATCTTTGCCCAGCTATATCTCCTATATAGTTTCACACTGCATGGCTCTATAGTAGTTTGGTCTGGTTCTTGGTGTCACCAAACTCCTGGCACTTTGGTCTGGTTCAAGACTCCTGGCCAACACTAATGGAAGTTGGTAAATGACGAATGGAGAGCATATGATAACAACATAAAGAGACATAGGAAGGAGACTGATACTGAGGAAGGCACAAGAAGCCCACAAATCTGCCATTGCCTCCTATAATTGGTGTTTTGTGGGGCACCCTACTTTCTTGGGTTTCTATTGCACAAGACGTAAGTGACTGTCAATGACCATGTTTAAATATATTGCCAACCTTGAGCTAAAGGGAGCCCAGACAAAAAAGGGAGCCTGAACCCTAAATTGCTGGTGGGATCACCTAAACTTCAGTTGGAAGTGCCTCCTAAATAAGTAACAAAGCGCCAAGCAGTAGAACTGTCTGTCTGGATGATGGGGCATCAGCACACCGAGGCTTTAATGTGAGATTTATACAAACGTCTTAATAACAGTAATTAGAAGAAGAGACTGAGGGTACAAAGCCACACGTTGCAAGCCTGATGGCATAACAAGTGGTGATGGGTCTCTCAAACCCACATCCTGTTGGAGCTCAGATCAGGGGAAAAACCCACATGGTACAGTGTAGAAATGAGCACTGGATGCACCCACCTTTATGGCGTGACCCATTTGTACCTAAAGTCATGCAATGCCCGGACAGCCGCCCAAGGCTACGGTACTGTTCCTTAGGGATCAGTGCAACCATTAGCCATGCCCACAGAACGTGCTGGGTGCTGTAAGTGAGATATTTACACAATGTCTGGTTGTGTCAAGTCCTGCACCTGACTTTTGGGAAGCACAAGGGCAATTGCGTCCATTTTAGCGCATTTGGCACAGCTGCTACAGATGCAACACGGTCATGATTATGTTGGATTTATGAGATAGATACTGCAGTATGGTAAAAACACATGGCAAACTGCTCCAAAATTGCACTTTGCACACTTGCATTTTCACGGACCCCTCTAGTGTTTATTTCTGGTCACTGGTGTAAAAGGCAGGGCCCCTTGAATCTTAGAGCACCCCTTTTTATAAATAAGTCACAAATAATAGGCACAAAGGACATATTGAGACTTAAAGGAGAAGGAAAGGTAAAAACTAAGTACATGTACGGACCCATAGGGTTAATATGCCCCTATGGCTTTAAACCCTACTACTTCCGAGTTCAGCTGTTACCGGGCAGAGACCCATGTATCCAGTTATAAGTTTCCATATGTGCCTATTGGTTTACAGGTTGACTCCACCCTTTGCACTCCAATATAGTGTTTAGCAAAGGGGTGGGGCTTCCTCTTTGGCTGCATCTGTTGACTCAGGTGGCAGTTTCACTGAGCCTGGGATCAACAGGGCCCCAGTAAAGCCAAACCCTACCCTAGAGAAACCATCTTATCTCTAGAGAAGTCGGGGATAGGGACCCCGTGAATGAGGAATAGCAAGCATAGAAGAACACCTTAAAGGAAAGGTACAAACTCAGTAAGCTTTATCAGAAAGGTCTATGTAAATACAGCCATAAGCACTCACAGAAACGCTGCACTGACTTCTCTGTCAAAAGATTTGTTGTCTTTGTTTTCCCGTGCCAGAGACAAGCAGCTCTCCCCTCTCCTGCTCCCCTCTCCCTCCAGAATGCTAAGAACTCACTCACCCCCCCTTAGGAATGTGGATCTGAGCCAATCCGCAGGAAGCTTCCTCATAGTCTTACGAACTGAGCATGTACACCGGTCTGGGAGTCGGCGCAGGAGTGAGGCATTATGGGAACTTTCTGTACACAGCTCAGTGTTTTATTCCCGTTTGGCTTCTGATCATCTGAATGGGAGAAATATGGGGAGACTTAAGGGCACTATTGAGAGAACTGAAGGTATGCCTGCAGCTTGGGATTAACTCTTTATTGGCCTTTCCTTCTGTCTCATACAGTCTCTCTCTGCTAAGGTTTGTGCACCCACATATCCGCCACTCATGTTTCTTACACTACAGTCTATGTAAAGTACAAGCTCTTACTGTAATATTGCCTAGATCATCCCTTTAAAGGATAAGGAAACCCACAGATAGTCCCCTAACTGGTCGCTTACACCTTTCCCTGCCCAACAGGAACAACTGGAAGACTGCAAGAAACAGCACTTAACAAACAATACCCTGGGCTGGTGCATTTTTTTGAAGAAGAGAAGCCCCATCCTGGGGTAACAGGTAAGCTGCTTAAAGCTCTGAGGGGTACGTAACAACTTGCCACGTTTCCTATTGGGAGTACTACTCCTTCCTTTCCCTAACTGCGTTACTAAGTGTTGAGTACAACTCTGAGTAGGTGCTTCCGGAATAATCTAGATGCTCTGCCCTTTCCATACCTGCTTTATCTGTTCATGGGATACCCTTACCGTTAGGATTGCTGCCTGCCCACCCCTGTGGTACCCTACCAACCATTTGCATTCCCTATCCCCAACTCCAATAGACACCAAGGAGGAGTTGTATCAGTGGTGTAACTAGATGTTACTAGGCCCCACAGCAAATTCAGATTGGGGCCCCCTATACTCTTGCCCCCCCCCCCCCCCCCCGTTTCCTCTCTAGTTACACCTGCATGGGGTCCTTGTTTGGGTGCCTATAGTGAGGGGAATATGGGGGCAGCAAGTATCCATACATATTCTGTATGCAACATCAGGCAATTGTCAGCATCCTATGTGGGATGGGAGATTAATGGCTTCCTGCTCGTTTGTGAAGTGCCTGATAGGACTCCTTCCTTCTGCCATAAACCCGTACCGGAGTTACTAGCAAGTAACAGGCTGCCGCAGGCTACTAGGCATCATGGCGCTCCCCACCATTTAAGCATAACATCATTGTCAACCCCCTAGGAACTTTTTCATGCTTTGTGGATCCCCAGTAATTTGTACATGTTAGTGCGGCTCCCACATCAACTTTGTCATAGATCACCATAAAAAAGTAAATATTATAATGTCTGTTTTCTGCCAGTAAAGACATTTTCTAGACCACAGTAGTTTTACACGCACAGATACCCGCTAAATATCACCTCTGCCACATCCTTGTCGTGTGGGACCTTCACAGCCCTCCCACACACACCCCCCGTATGGGAGCGTAGCATTTCTAGCAGCTGTTCTGTTCATTTAGGTACCTCTGTATAGTAATGGCTTGTATTACTGAGTATACGCTGTGGCTGACACAGGACAGGGCGTTCTGGCACTAGGGCCGGGAGGAATACACCCTTTGGGTACTTAGAGAACTTAGTTCAGCTTTAGTCAGACCATTCTTTCTGATTTTCTTTGACTTCTCGTATAGTACCTATATTTTCCAGTACTTAGTAAGCGATTACATTCTCAACCAGGCAATTATAGGCCTGTAAGTCTGACATATGTGGGGGGGGGGGGGGGCAGGGCCATTATCGGGGGAGAGCAGGTACAGTTGTGCCGGGCCTGGTGAAATCCCCTTCTGTAAGAGGGGCCTGACTGCATTGCAAATGTTACGCGAATTGCAACCCCCCCCCCCAATGAATAAAAGACTTAAGGTAAATTCCACTGCCCCCAATGAACTGACTGACGTATTAGTGTATTAATCAATAGAACCCTTTATATGAACACTTATTATAGAGTAACATCAGCTGTTTATATTGCACACACAGGGGGCGTGGCCAAAATTTTGGTACTGCGCTTGTGGCATATCTTACCAGTGTATGGTTATGTATGGGTGGAAGGTCTTCCATGGCGGCTATCGACTTACAGCATTATACTCACCATATCAGCATCATTAGGGCTAGAAGCCCCAGAGCCGGAACTAGGGGTAGGCAAGAAAGGCACCTACCTGGGGCGCAGAGGCAGAGGGGATGCATTTTGCCACCAAAAAAAAAAGAATCACTGATTCAACCGGGGACAAAGGACAAAAGCTCCTCAGTGAGTCGAGCAAACTGCAGGTGACTATTGAGGGGTGCAGAGTTCTGGTGAGTGAACACAGGCAATTGAGGGTGAAGAGGAAAGTGGGGGAGCATATGAGCTCTGTTGCTGCTTCCCCTATAGTTACACCACTGCCCAAGCCCAAAAGGTACGTGCCTTGGGTGGTGGTACCGCTTGGTCCAGCCCTGACAAGCCCTCAGATTTTTAAATTATGACTGATGGAGGTTTTTATCTCTAAAGGCTTGGTATCTTGTTATCGCGATGGGGGAGAAGCCCCCCTGCTATGGGGTTTTGCAGAATAATAGCAGAGAGTTCCAAATGTTTAAATGCAATGCTCTAACATTCAGATTGAAATTGTAGGATAAATTACTAAAAATAATACATCGGAGGATGTTCTGCAAATAAAACTATTGGCAGCCATTGTAGGTCCCCCAAAGATACACTCCCATTGTAGGTCCCCCAAACATACACTCCCATTGTAGGTCCCCCAAACATACACTCCCATTGTAGGTCCCCCAAACATACACTCCCATTGTAGGTCCCCCAAACATACACTCCCATTGTAGGTCCCCCAAAAATACACTCCCGTTGTAGGTCCCCCAAAAATACACTCCCGTTGTAGGTCCCCCAAAAATACACTCCCGTTGTAGGTCCCCCAAAAATACACTCCCGTTGTAGGTCCCCCAAAGATGCACTTCCGTTGTAGGTCCCCCAAAGATGCACTCCCGTTGTAGGTCCCCCAAAGATACACTCCCGTTGTAGGTCCCCCAAACATACACTCCCGTTGTAGGTCCCCCAAAGATACACTCCCGTTGTAGGTCCCCCAAACATATACTCCCATTGTAGGTCCCCCAAACATACACTCCCATTGTAGGTCCCCCAAACATACACTCCCGTTGTAGGTCCCCCAAAAATACACTCCCGTTGTAGGTCCCCCAAAAATACACTCCCGTTGTAGGTCCCCCAAAAATACACTCCCGTTGTAGGTCCCCCAAAAATACACTCCCGTTGTAGGTCCCCCAAAGATGCACTCCCGTTGTAGGTCCCCCAAAGATGCACTCCCGTTGTAGGTCCCCCAAAGATACACTCCCGTTGTAGGTCCCCCAAAAATACACTCCCGTTGTAGGTCCCCCAAAGATGCACTTCCGTTATAGGTCCCCCAAAGATACACTCCTGTTGTAGGTCCCCCAAAGATACACTCCCGTTGTAGGTCCCCCAAAGATACACTCCTGTTGTAGGTCCCCCAAAGATACACAATACGTGCACAGATTTTATCCTTATCCGACTGAAACCTATCAGATCGACTAAATTATTTACATTTTATCAAAAGAAGATCCCCAATGGCCAGCCAAACAGGGCCAAAGCAATTGGGACAAATCCCCCAGATTAAAGGGCAATTCAAGCAATTTACTGAAAGTATCCCAAATATAACAAAGATCCAAAAAAATTCAAAAAGAAAAATCACATTTTTATTAGAAAATCCATATTAAAAGCATACGAACCCCAATACATGCCTCCTTACGCGTTTCGTACCCTATCGGTACTTAGGGGTTGTAACCCCATTGGTTCTAAGGCACATATTTAAGCACAAAATAACCCCACCCATCATTAAAACCATTACTTCTTAAAGAGAGACACCGCTCTCTACATCTCAAAAAGTTTTTACAAATTCATAAACAGGGTTTTTATAACAGGGTTCTGTATAATACGTATCAAAACAGTAAAAATCATAGAAAATGAAGACTGTTCACTGTCCATTAATTACATTTTACATTTATTAAAGCTAAACATTACAAGTAGCTGTTAGAAATCTATATAGCCCCATTATATAAATGGGGTCCTATCCCTACTACATTCATTTAATACAAGCCATATATTCCTCAGCACTTTTAGGATTATTCAGAACTTTTAACAATTTTTGTATGATGAATTAGATTAAAGAAGAAGGCGAATTTTTACTCTTAGGGCCGTGACAGACGGGGGAGATTAGTCACCGCTCGTCAAATCTCCCTTGTCGCGGGCGAACCAAACCCCCCCGAAATGCCATCCCACCGGCTGGAATGTAAATCGCGGGTGTATGCCACCCCACCGGTAATTTACATTCTCGCCAGTGGGATGGCATTTCGGGGAGATTAGTCGCCCGCGACAAGGGAGATTTGATGCCCATCGACTAATCTCCCCATCTGTTACGGCCCTTAGGGAAAACACGTAACATCAAATTTGGAATAAAGACCCAAAGGTAAACACGTATGTAAATAAAAAATCCACAAAAACCTCCCTCCTTGCTAAAAGACTCAGTAGGTCACCCCCCTGAAATGTATATCACACCTAACTGAACAAGTTCAATGGAACCATTGTGATTGGCTGTCTGTGACTGTACTACCATCAAGAGTTTAAATACCGGGGAATTCCCTACCAGTCATTTGAACTGAAGAAGCCGCTTGAATGAGTGGTGAAACGTTTTAAAAAAAAAACTCAGAAAAGTCCAGTTGTTTTAGACTTAATTCTTCTAGATACTGTATATCATGGCCTGGATGAATGAGAATCTTTATAGACAAATATCACTCCTATTACATAGTGCAAAATGTCTTGTTATATTACTTTTCTCAGTTGCTAAGGGGTTTGTTATCTGACTTAGATGTTCCCTTATCCTTTCCTTCAGAGGTCCAACCCACAAGGGACTAGATAAATCACTGTGGAGGTATTACAACTGATATAATCTCTGATCTTGAAAATCTTATTTGTAACCTTTGGTTTAAATTCTTTAGAAAGTTTTATGTGTTGGCGAGTGACACACCTACGACTGCCACACTTATAATTCCCCGAAGAAAATTTCCACTATTCTTATTCGCCAAATCAGTAAACAAACTTGATGACACTGAATCCTTAAGTGTATGCAGGGTTGGGCTGGGCCACCGGGACACTGGTAAAAATCCCGGTGGGCCCCGGCGGCCCAGCCCCGACGCTTGCTGGCGCTCCCCTGGCTCGACAGTTCCTCCCCTGACGCGTTAAACTTATGTGCGCTCAGGGGAGGACGTTGAGTGGGGGACCCTGCGGTGGATTTAGGGGGCCCCTGCGAGGGGGGGTTAGGGGACGCGGCCAATGGAGGCACCTGCAGGGCCCTTGGGGTGGGAGCCCCGGTGGGCCCTGCACCCCCCAGTCCGACCCTGAGTCCGACTCAATACACTAAAAAAGTCATTTTTAGCAAGGACTGAGGACTTGCACTAGGACTTGCCACATTATTGATTCCAACTATTGAAATATAAAGAAAAAGCTCTGTGCCCTCTTCTCTAGAAGAGTTTTCTCTGTTTTTTTGTTAGGTTTTATACATGCTGGATCAAGTTGTTTCTCATGTGTGCCCAGTTCTATGCTTCAATATTGAGTCCTCCTTCTCTTTCTCTATGAGGGATTAAGAGTCACACTGACTTTTTCCTGTTTACTTTACTGTAAGATGGATGTTTTTTGTGATAGTAATGCGCGGATTTCTAAAGCCAATTCGGTTTTTAGTGTAAACACTGAATTTTCACAGGATTAATCTAATGTTTTTAAGGTTTTTTGTGATTTTAAACATATTTTGACTAAAGAATTACACACAGGGTAGGATATTGTTTCACTAGAGCAGTGGTTCTCAACCTCCCTAATGCCTTTAATACAGCTCCTCATGTTGTGGTGACCCCCAACCATAAAATTATTCCTAAGACCATCAGAAATATGTGTTTTCCAATAGTGTTAGGCAACCCCTGTGAAGGGTTCCCGTCCCACAGGTTGAGAACCGCTGCACTAGAAAAATATGTTTATTCAAAAATGATCCCTAGGGGATTGAGGATAAAGAAATTTCCTTCACATGCTGAGAAAGAGAATATCTTTATAGACAGTTGGAATAAAATATTATCTGGTTGTTCATTTAAACTCATGGAATTGATTATTGAAAACAAGACTAAATTGCACATAGACATCAAGGCTGACCTGAGTCAGGTAGAGAAGGAAAGAGAAAGAGAAGAGATATATCAAACAGGATATTATTGAATTAGAGAGGGAACAGAGAAGGGCAACTAAGCTGGTAAAGGGTATGGGAAGTCTCAGTTATGGGGAAAGACTGGCCAAGTTGGGTCTGTTTATACGGGAGAAGAGGCGCTTAAGGGGGATATGATAACTATGTATAAATATATAAAGGGATCATATAACAACCTCTCTAATGCTTTATTTACCAGTAGGTCCTTCCAACTGACACGAGGGCACCCACTCCATTTAGAAGAAGGGAGGTTCCATCTAAATATTGGGAAAGGGTTTGTTACAGTGAGAGCTGTGAGGCTGTGGGATTCCCTCCCTGAATCAGTCGTGCTGGCTGATACATTATATAGGTACAAGTAGGGGCTGGGTGGCTTCTTAGCAAGTGAGGGAATATACAGGGTTATGGGAGATAGCTCTCTCAGTACAAGTGAGGGAATACAGGGGTAGGGGAGATAGCTCTCAGTACAAGTGAGGGAATACAGGGGTAGGGGAGATAGCTCTCAGTACAAGTGAGGGAATACAGGGGTAGGGGAGATAGCTCTCAGTACAAGTGAGGGAATACAGGGGTAGGGGAGATAGCTCTCAGTACAAGTGAGGGAATACAGGGGTATGGGAGATAGCTCTCAGTACAAGTGAGGAATACAGGGGTAGGGGAGATAGCTCTCAGTACAAGTGAGGGAATACAGGGGTATGGGAGATAGCTCTCAGTACAAGTGAGGAATACAGGGGTAGGGGAGATAGCTCTCAGTACAAGTGAGAATACATAGAGCATACAGGGGAGATAGCTCTCAGTACAAGTGAGGGAATACAGGGGTAGGGGAGATAGCTCTCAGTACAAGTGAGGGAATACAGGGTAGGGGAGATAGCTCTCAGTACAAGTGAGGGAATACAGGGGTAATAGCTCTCAGTACAAGTGAGGGAATACAGGGTAGGGGAGATAGCTCTCAGTACAAGTGAGGGAATACAGGGGTAGGGGAGATAGCTCTCAGTACAAGTGAGGGAATACAGGGGTAGGGGAGATAGCTCTCAGTACAAGTGAGGGAATACAGGGGTAGGGGAGATAGCTCTCAGTACAAGTGAGGGAATACAGGGGTAGGGGGAGATAGCTCTCAGTACAAGTGAGGGAATACAGGGGTAGGGGAGATAGCTCTCAGTACAAGTGAGGGAATACAGGGGTATGGGAGATAGCTCTCAGTACAAGTGAGGGAATACAGGGGTAGGGGAGATAGCTCTCAGTACAAGTGAGGGAATACAGGGTAGGGGGAGATAGCTCTCAGTACAAGTGAGGGAATACAGGGGTAGGGGAGATAGCTCTCAGTACAAGTGAGGGAATACAGGGGTAGGGGAGATAGCTCTCAGTACAAGTGAGGGAATACAGGGGTAGGGGAGATAGCTCTCAGTACAAGTGAGGGAATACAGGGGTAGGGGAGATAGCTCTCAGTACAAGTGAGGGAATACAGGGGTAGGGGAGATAGCTCTCAGTACAAGTGAGGGAATACAGGGGTAGGGGAGATAGCTCTCAGTACAAGTGAGGGAATACAGGGGTAGGGGGATAGCTCTCAGTACAAGTGAGGGAATACAGGGGTAGGGGAGATAGCTCTCAGTACAAGTGAGGGAATACAGGGGTATGGGAGATAGCTCTCAGTACAAGTGAGGGAATACAGGGGTAGGGGAGATAGCTCTCAGTACAAGTGAGGGAATACAGGGGTAGGGGGGATAGCTCTCAGTACAAGTGAGGGAATACAGGGGTATGGGGAGATAGCTCTCAGTACAAGTGAGGGAATACAGGGGTAGGGGAGATAGCTCTCAGTACAAGTGAGGGAATACAGGGGTAGGGGGGATAGCTCTCAGTACAAGTGAGGGAATACAGGGGGAGGGGAGATAGCTCTTAGTACAAGTGAGGGAATACAGGGGTATGGGGAGATAGCTCTCAGTACAAGTGAGGGAATACAGGGGTAGGGGAGATAGCTCTCAGTACAAGTGAGGGAATACAGGGGTAGGGGGGATAGCTCTCAGTACAAGTGAGGGAATACAGGGGTAGGGGAGATAGCTCTCAGTACAAGTGAGGGAATACAGGGGTATGGGAGATAGCTCTCAGTACAAGTGAGGGAATACAGGGGTAGGGGGGATAGCTCTCAGTACAAGTGAGGGGAATACAGGGGTAGGGGAGATAGCTCTCAGTACAAGTGAGGGAATACAGGGGTAGGGGGGATAGCTCTCAGTACAAGTGAGGGAATACAGGGGTAGGGGAGATAGCTCTCAGTACAAGTGAGGGAATACAGGGGTATGGGAGATAGCTCTCAGTACAAGTGAGGGAATACAGGGGTAGGGGAGATAGCTCTCAGTACAAGTGAGGGAATACAGGGGTAGGGGGGATAGCTCTCAGTACAAGTGAGGGAATACAGGGGTAGGGGAGATAGCTCTCAGTACAAGTGAGGGAATACAGGGGTATGGGAGATAGCTCTCAGTACAAGTGAGGGAATACAGGGGTAGGGGGATAGCTCTCAGTACAAGTGAGGGAATACAGGGGTATGGGAGATAGCTCTCAGTACAAGTGAGGGAATACAGGGGTAGGGGGAGATAGTTCTTAGTACAAGTTGATCCAGGGACTGGTCCATTGCCATCTTGGGGTCAGGAAGGAGACTTCACATGGGGTTTTTGCCTTTTGCCCTGAGATACTGGGAAGGAACGTGTGTCTTTAATTACCTTACCCAGACACGAAAGTCTCCCTCCGCCTCCAGCTCTTTCGTTTGGCTGGGAGGAAGATTAATAACGGTCTCTCATGGGTTAATTTGATTCTGTTTTGCGCATGGAAAGCATCAAAGGTTATGATATTTGTGTGGTTTGCCCTACATAAGGGGCTGTGCGCAGGCTGTGATTTACGTGACATTAACTGGCACGGCACATGTAACTGGGAAGCTTTTATGACTGTGTGGTTAATACAGTATTTCTGCTGCTGTTAAACAGGCAGTCGCTGTGCTTACGGCAGCCCCTTCTAGACTTTACATGCCTGACCGCTGGTGCTTACGCCAAGCCAAGTTCCGCGGATGGGATTGCGCCAGGTCTGAGCAGGCAACTAAGGGGAAAAACTAAATCCCAATTTTTGGTCAATAATTTCATGCAAGTGCACCTACATATAGATTGTAAGCTCTACGGGGCAGGGACCTCCATCCTCTTGTGTCTTTGACTGTTAACTTATTGCAACTGTATCTTGTATTTATTTGTATTTATTGTTATCTTAATAACCCCCTGTTTGTATTAATGGATTCTACAGTACAGCGCTGCGTACATCAGTAGCAGTTTATAAATGAAGATATACATACATACATACATACATACCTACTGACTGACATACCTACTGACACTAGGGAACTACCAATACCCTGTAATTCCTGGGTTCCAACGATGGCTTCCATCAGTGGGTGCTAAAAGAATAGGGGTGCCACCTGTCTTTTGACCCAGACAGACTGGTTTTTGGATGGGGTGTCCAGGTCAAAACTGATATCTGATATCACTGATATCAATGTCCCCTACCCCATGACATCAGTGCTTGCCCCCCTGCCCGGCTTTCGGGAGAGGGAAAGGTAGCAAACTTAGAAAAGAATCAAACTTCATTTTAGCACCAGAAGTGACTAAACTTGCATAAAACTTGCTACCAGGCAGCAGTGCAACTTCGCATACACTGGAATTATAGGGGGAGCTGCATTATGCGCAAAAACACCGCAATCTGCATCCAAAATTGCCCTTTGCCCACTGCACTTGCAGTAGTAAATGAACCTTCATTTTGTTTGTGAAGCATATGACTTTCTCTGCTTCCTTTCCGGCAAAACAGCAGCCCTGTCTTGCTTTATGGCAGGGATTGTAGCTAAAGGTCCCCATACACAGGCAGATCCGCTCGCTTGGCAATGTCGCCAAGCGAGCGGATCTTCTCCCGATATCCCCACCTACGGGTGGGCGATATCGGGAGAATCCAGGATAATTTGATCGTCGACGGGCATAGCAAAAGTCGGTCCGGGGACCGCATCAACGAGCCAATGCGGTCCCTGATCCAACTAGATTTTCTAACCTGCCCGATCGAGATCTGGCCAATGTCAGGCCAGATATCGGTGGGGCAGACCCGTCGGTAGCCCCCATACACGGGCCGATTAGCTGCTGAATTGGCGTAAGGGACCGATATCAGCAGCTAGAATCGGCCCGTGTATGGGGGCCTTAAGGCTAATGCCCCATAAGAGATAAATCTCTGCTACCAGGGGAGACTAAATTCCCTGATGCCTTTCCACCACCAACAAAGTGAATCGCCAGTGGAAAGGCATACACGTCGCTTCTTTCCGGAGTTGCCTGTAGGGGAAAACCTTGTCTCACAAGCCACAGACCAGGGTCAGACACCCTTTATCTGAAAGGCATATTGGCATTTAATTGTCTGCTGCCTGGAGATGCCTCTTGCAGATGTAGGATAAGAAAGCTGAGCTATGGCAAAGCCAACAAAACCTCTGAACTACTCTAGAATTTCCCTTTTCTCTGCTCTCTTGCACCTCGTGTTTCTGGGCACGGTTACAGTTTCTCTAAAACAGGAGAGGCCTAAATTTGGTGTCACTGAGCTGTTCAGTTGTTTCTGTATGGAGTCTAGACAGCCTTTTCTTTTGTTTATCGTTTCAGCCGTTCAGAGGAATTCACATGGGAAACAGCATTGGAGCAGGGAGTTGGACATGCACGGCTGTAAAGCAACAGAATAAACGCTGAACATATTCAGTGACACGGGAATTTTCCGGCTGAATGCACGGCAGAACCAACAGGAAGCTTTCGCTTCTCTCACCTAATGGGTTTGTAGGACATGGGGGGGGGGGGTCATTTACCACGTGCACGGCAGGGTGCCAAGTGCTAAATATAAGGCGCAATTCCCCTGCCCTGCATGCTTAATAAAGTGCTGTAGGTCTCTATGCTCTGTTCCAGAGACTTGCAGCTGCCCCATGAATACAGCATGACCTGCGTTCAGCAACACTGTATTCATGAGAGAGAAGGCTCGTTAGCAAACCTTTAGTATGTTATAGAATGGCCAATTCTAAGCAACTTGCTCTTCATAATTTATTTTTTATCGTTTTTGAACTATTTGTCTCCTTCTTCTAACTCTTAGCAGCTTTCAAATGGGGGTCACTGACCCCGGCAGCCAAAAAGCTATTGCTCTGCGATGCTACAGCTTTATTGTTATTTTTACTTTTTATCACCTCTTTTTCTGTTCAGGCCTCTCCTATTTATATATCAGTCTCTCATTCAAACCACTCCCTGGTTACTAAGGAAATATGGACCCTAGCAACCATATAGCTGCCGGAAGTCCAAACCTAAGAGCTGCTGAATAAAAAGTGAAATAACTAAAAATATACAAATAATAAATGAAGACCAACTGCTGATTGTCTCAGAATATTACTCTCTATATCATACTAAACATTAACTCAAAGGTGAACAACCCCTTTATAGTATATACATATAACATAATATATTCAAATATTAGTCATTGGGTTCTTATTAAAAGAGACTATATACTCTATAAACCCTGAACTCTGCTTTTCCAAAGTATAAGGGTACCTGCTGCACTTTGGCACAGGGCATTAGTTACCCTAAGGCTAGCAGTGCTGGCCCCTACCCACAATGCCCACAGTACCCACAATGCCCACAGTACCCACAGTACCCACAATGCCCACAGTACCCACAATGCCCACAGTACCCACAATGCCCACAGTACCCACAATGCCCACAATACCCACAGTACCCACAATACCTGCAGTACCCACAATACCCACAGTACCCACAATACCCACAGTACCCACAATGCCCACAGTACCCACAATGCCCACAGTACCCACAATACCCACAATGCCCACAGTACCCACAATACCCACAGTACCCACAATGCCCACAGTACCCACAATACCTGCAGTACCCACAATACCCACAGTACCCACAGTACCCACAATGCCCACAGTACCCACAATGCCCACAGTACCCACAATGCCCACAGTACCCACAATACCCACAGTACAGGTAACTGGCAACAAGATATTATCCTCTACTGCTGTGAGCTATATATAAGGCTTTTGTGGTTTTTGTGCAATAGATATTTTTAGTTATAAAAAAGGATGGATTCTTTGGGGGGGGGCATTTTACTGCACCCCTTGTGTGTGTGCAATGGAAACAGCTGATGTTACTATGTAATAAGCCGTTCATATAAAGATTTCCATTGATTAATGTGGTAATAAGCCAGTCAGTTTATTGGGGGTCAGTGGAGTTTGTCTTAAGGTTAACCCCTTACCTGCCCCGGCTCTGTGTTGTCATTGCTTGATATGGAAGTTACGTACATTTATGCATAAGTTTAGGGGCCCAATGATCTTGCTGTGGGGCCTATTAACTACAACTGGGCCTGCTTATGATTTCACAATTGTACCCCCACTCCCCCCCCAATGGGGGCCCTCACCATGTGCAAACTGCCACTTCCCTTTATGCCAGGGGTGCACAACTCGCCCATACAATTAACAAATAGTCATTATTATATAAGATGTTTGAGAAACCCAGCTCTTTCACATCTAAGCCTGTATGAAAAAGGAGATCAACTTCAACCACAGTGCTTACACTTTGTATGAGCTACGCCTAAAAAAGGAACAGGGAATTGCAAATAAGGAAGTGATGTTAATAAAACAGAAAAGATGTTAGACGGGGTGTGCCCCACTAGTGATAGGAAACCACCCGGAAACCCATAAACATGGGCCTGTGCCATAAGCATGGAGCGTAGGAACCTCAGCCTCGCAAGGTGTTGGTAGCAAGAACATGGAACAGCAGATTTAGTAAGGCAAGATGGGGACAGTAGGGCAAGATGGTGACAGTAGGGCAAGATGGAGACAGTAGGGCAAGATGGAGACAGTAGGGCAAGATGGAGACAGTAGGGCAAGATGGTGACAGTAGGGCAAGATGGTGACAGTAGGGCAAGATGGAGACAGTAGGGCAAGATGGAGACAGTAGGGCAAGATGGTGACAGTAGGGCAAGATGGTGACAGTAGGGCAAGATGGAGACAGTAGGGCAAGATGGGGACAGTAGGGCAAGATGGTGACAGTAGGGCAAGATGGTGACAGTAGGGCAAGATGCAGACAGTAGGGCAAGATGGAGACTGTAGGGCAAGATGGAGACTGTAGGGCAAGATGCAGACAGTAGGGGAAGATGGAGACAGTAGGACAAGATGGAGACTGTAGGGCAAGATGGAGACTGTAGGGCAAGATGGAGACTGTAGGGCAAGATGCAGACAGTAGGGGAAGATGGAGACAGTAGGACAAGATGGAGACTGTAGGGCAAGATGGAGACTGTAGGGCAAGATGGGGACAGTAGGGCAAGATGGAGACAGTAGGGGAAGATGTAGACTGTAGGGCAAGATGGAGACTGTAGGGCAAGATGGTGACAGTAAGGCAAGATGGTGACAGTAGGGCAAGATGCAGACAGTAGGGGAAGATGGAGACAGTAGGACAAGATGGAGACTGTAGGGGAAGATGGAGACTGTAGGGCAAGATGGTGACAGTAGGGCAAGATGGAGACAGTAGGGCAAGATGGTGACAGTAGGGCAAGATGGAGACAGTAGGACAAGATGGAGACTGTAGGGGAAGATGGAGACTGTAGGGCAAGATGGTGACAGTAGGGCAAGATGGAGACAGTAGGGCAAGATGGAGACTGTAGGGCAAGATGGAGACTGTAGGGCAAGATGGTGACAGTAGGGCAAGATGGAGACAGTAGGACAAGATGGAGACTGTAGGGGAAGATGGAGACTGTAGGGCAAGATGGTGACAGTAGGGCAAGATGGAGACAGTAGGGCAAGATGGAGACTGTAGGGCAAGATGGAGACTGTAGGGCAAGATGGTGACAGTAGGGCAAGATGGAGACGGTAGGACAAGATGGAGACTGTAGGGGAAGATGGAGACTGTAGGGCAAGATGGTGACAGTAGGGCAAGATTGAGACAGTAGGGCAAGATGGAGACTGTAGGGCAAGATGGAGACTGTAGGGCAAGATGGAGACAGTAGGACAAGATGGAGACTGTAGGGCAAGATGGAGACAGTAGGACAGGATGGGGACAGTAGGGCAAGATGGAGACAGTAGGGCAAGATAGAGACTGTAGGGCAAGATGGGAGACAGTAGGACAAGATGGGGACAGTAGGGCAAGATGGAGACAGTAGGACAAGATGCAGACAGTAGGGGAAGATGGAGACAATAAGGCAAGATGGTGACAGTAGGGCAAGATGGTGACAGTAAGGCAAGATGGAGACAGTAGGGCAAAATGCAGACAGTAGGGGAAGATGGAGACTGTAGGGCAAGATGGAGACAGTAGGGCAAAATGCAGACAGTAGGGGAAGATGGAGACAGTAGGACAAGATGGAGACTGTAGGGCAAGATGGTGACAGTAAGGCAAGATGGAGACAGTAGGGCAAAATGCAGACAGTAGGACAAGATGGAGACAGTAGGGCAAGATGGGAGACAGTAGGACAAGATGGAGACAGTAGGACAAGATGGAGACAGTAGGGCAAGATGGAGACAGTAGGGCAAGATGGAGACAGTAGGACAAGATGGAGACAGTAGGGCAAGATGGTCAAGATGGTGGCAGTAGGGCAAGATGGTGGCAGGTTGGCAAGATGGTGGCAGTAGGGCAAGTTGGCAACACTTTATACTGATGTTAGCTTGCTTAAGAAGCAGCTTATCTTTTGGTCTAGAAAAGCTATGAGTCTCCTTAGAGTCAACAGTAGGAAAGAAAAGGCTGGTAACATCATGGCCGAGCAGCTCGGTGCCCAAATGTGTCCCATCACAAGGTAAAACAAATCATTGCAGGAATCTGTTAGATGAGCTTCATCTTCATTCAGGGGAACCAGATACACTAGAGTGGTCATTCTTGACCCCGGGTGGGGCACAAATCAAGAACACTAAGGGTAGCAAGAGCCATTGTTGGCTGCCAACCCTGCTGCCTTGCTTTGCCCATTTCAGCCATGTTTGTCCAAAGAGAAGGAACACATTCTTGCAGAAGACCTTTAGGAATTCCATAGAATGGAGCTGAGTTGAGCCATTTTGCTCAACCTGCTCACAAAGGCAGATACAGAGGTCACCAAAATAGAGGTTTTCCAAAGCCAGCTAGCCCTCGTTATAGCCCCAAAGGCTACATTTTTGTTATTCTGAGCTCTCAAGGGTGTGCGGTTGGATATAGGGTGATGGGAGTTATGGACCATTGTGATGCCTCCAGCTTGAGGGCTGTGTATGTACAATGTAGTCACAAGGGAATGCAATGGTTGATTGGGCCATACACTGTAGATTGTAAGCTCTGGAGCCTCTTTTTAATGCTTGCCATATGAGAGGCAAGATGGCATATGGGTAGGGGCAAGGACTGTGGGGGAGTGTGGGTAGTGAAGCAAGTGGTTGCAACTTTATAGGGTTAGAAATGCTTTATATCAGGCTGTTTAATTAGCACCCTGCTGTTGTTGTTGAACTACATAAAGCTTCAGCTTTTCAGTGACCCTGACTGGCTAGTGGGCTTCAAACTTGATAGCCTCACACAGGCACATAGTCCTACAGGTTCTCAGTGCGTTTCCGTAGCAGGACATGTGTAAGTAGCGAGGCAAGATGGGGCTTGTAGTCTGTGTGCTTCCACAAAGGGACTTTATCTCCCATTCACGGCTTTCATTGAGAATTCTCAGGAATATCACAATCATGTGATTATTTTCCCTCAACAGAAACCTGCAGAGAGATCCTCCGGGGCACAATGGGTGTAGAACAAACAAGCGCCGGGGTAAATAATGGGAATAAGGCATTTTCCTTTTGTGCTATGATGAGAATTTGCTATGGGAAGCCCTGAGAACCTGACCCTTTCCCTTTCAGTTCCAGAACAAATCCCAGAGGATCTGACACTTTCACAGCTCGGCATTCGGCTACACACAGAGTGTAGGGAGATCCTGAGCAACTAAACACCGCCATTAGCCTCTCCACAAGTCAATGGGCTCTGCCTTACTGCACTGCTTAGGGGGTTACGAGGCTCTTTGCATGTGGCTTTAACTTTAACATTTGATGTTGCAGAGGGTGCTACAAACCATACAAACTACTATAGGCACCATCTCTCCTTACTATACCTGCTATCCCACAGCAACACTATCCCATAAATTACATGAGTTCCCTGTATAACTCAGCCTGCAGCCTTGTGCCTTTATATGGGCACAGAACCCCTCAGTGACTGCTAATATCCTTATCATTTACAGTAGGGGGTACATTATCCCTTATAATACATGAGTGATACTCAGAGTTCCCTGTATAACTCAGCCTGCAGCCTTGTGCCTTTATATGGGCACAGAACCCCTCAGTGACTGCTAATATCCTTATCATTTACAGTAGGGGGTACATTATCCCTTATAATACATGAGTGATACTCAGAGTTCCCTGTATAACTCAGCCTGCAGCCTTGTGCCTTTATATGGGCACAGAACCCCTCAGTGACTGCTAATATCCTTATCATTTACAGTAGGGGGTACATTATCCCTTATAATACATGAGTGATACTCAGAGTTCCCTGTATAACTCAGCCTGCAGCCTTGTGCCTTTATATGGGCACAGAACCCCTCAGTGACTGCTAATATCCTTATCATTTACAGTAGGGGGTACATTATCCCTTATAATACATGAGTGATACTCAGAGTTCCCTGTATAACTCAGCCTGCAGCCTTGTGCCTTTATATGGGCACAGAACCCCTCAGTGACTGCTAATATCCTTATCATTTACAGTAGGGGGTACATTATCCCTTATAATACATGAGTGATACTCAGAGTTCCCTGTATAACTCAGCCTGCAACCTTGTGCCTTTATATGGGCACAGAACCCCTCAGTAACTGCTAATATCCTTATCATTTACAGTAGGGGGTACATTATCCCTTATAATACATGAGTGATACTCAGAGTTCCCTGTATAACTCAGCCTGCAGCCTTGTGCCTTTATATGGGCACAGAACCCCTCAGTGACTGCTAATATCCTTATCATTTACAGTAGGGGGTACATTATCCCTTATAATACATGAGTGATACTCAGAGTTCCCTGTATAACTCAGCCTGCAGCCTTGTGCCTTTATATGGTCACAGAACTCTAAAATCTGGGGGTGCAGTAAGTTCTTTATTCATTCTATAGTGAAGCTGTCCCATGATACTGCACTGTAGGATGATATGGAGTATCTGTGCACTGTTTATAAATAACCTTTTCTGTTATGGAAATGTTTCTGTTCCAGGCCAATAACTACACTGCACTGAATGATTAACACAAAGAGATAATAAGAACTGATAAGGGAATATATTGGGAACAATACTGTGGAACATTAGATACAAGGTAATTAATGTTCCATGACATCTGGAATCTGTAACTACAGACGCATTTTCTCTTTCTGATGTTCCAGGTTATTTTAATTCATTGCCAATTGGAACAAGCCAAGGCATTATCCCAACTCCAGAGGCTCTGCTGTCTGGCCTCAACCCAACATCTAACATCGATCTGAGATATTCTGCATAACTGGAGCATGATGCTCAATGTGCCATCTAAATATACAGTGTCCTACGCAAGGGTGAGTTACTGTACATAGAAACACTCACTCACCCAGACCCTCTCTGTCCCAGTAACAGGATCACTTGCCTTCCCGGAATAACACAGTGACATCGGCATGCAGGGTGACCCGGACAGGAGGGAGCTATGGGACACGGAGTCTGCCCCTCCCACTGCAGGGTGATACAGTGACACAGACAGGAGGGGGCTATGGGACATGGAGTCTGCCCCTCCCACTGCAGGGTGATACAGTGACACAGACAGGAGGGGGCTATGGGACATGGAGTCTGCCCCTCCCACTGCAGGGTGATACAGTGACACAGACAGGAGGGAGCTATGGGACATGGAGTCTGCCCCTCCCACTGCAGGGTGATACAGTGACACAGACAGGAGGGGGCTATGGGACATGGAGTCTGTCCCTCCCACTGCAGGGTGATACAGTGACACAGACAGGAGGGAGCTATGGGACATGGAGTCTGCCCCTCCCACTGCAGGGTGATACAGTGACACAGACAGGAGGGAGCTATGGGACACGGAGTCTGCCCCTCCCACTGCAGGGTGATACAGTGACACAAACAGGAGGGAGCTATGGGACACGGAGTCTGCCCCTCCCACTGCAGGGTGATACAGTGACACAGACAGGAGGGAGCTATGGGACATGGAGTCTGCCCCTCCCACTGCAGGGTGATACAGTGACACAGACAGGAGGGAGCTATGGGACATGGAGTCTGCCCCTCCCACTGCAGGGTGATACAGTGACACAGACAGGAGGGAGCTATGGGACATGGAGTCTGCCCCTCCCACTGCAGGGTGATACAGTGACACAGACAGGAGGGGGCTATGGGACATGGAGCCATGAATAATATAACACATCCCCTCGCACAGTGCCCTATAGGCCTGACGCCCCTGATGCTGTAGTGCTGTTCTATCCCTATGGGACTATGGTGGGTACATGATATTTATCTTGACCCACAGAACTGAGTCTGCTTATCCCTGGGTCACAATGGACAGTAGCTCTGATTGGAGGAGCAGAAGAGAGTGTTCCTGGGAAAGATACTCTGTGTTTACAGGGAAAGTGCCAGTGAAAGCAGTGAATCTATAACATTTACAGCCTGGGAGTTGCTGAGAGGCAGCGCCAGGGCCTGGGGGGGGGGGGGGGGGGGCACAGGCTGAGGAATACACCTTGCACTCCATATAAAGCCTTGTATACCCAGCAGGGGCGGCTCAGTCACATTCTCACTGCCAGTTCCCTCAGGATTATATTTCATGTTAGCTTTTATCATTTCAGCCTAGAAATTGCTGGCACAGGAAAATGTGGCACAAGTGCATCTTCCACCAGGGAAGGTTGGCCGGGCAGATGCGGCTGTACGTACGGGCATACTGCCCCTCCCGGGGGTCACACCCAGACCCCCCCACATACTTTTACTGCAACCTTAGAGTGACTATATATATATATTGATATTGCGTTAGTGCAGAGGATCTCTTGTTGTTGTCTATTATCTATCTATATATCTGTCATCTATATATATATATATCTGTCAATATATATTTATATATATATATATATATATATATAGATTAATAATAGTGGTGGATTAAGAGATTTTATAAGTTATATCCCACTGATAGGTCCTGAAACAGTATATAATCAAGTAACAAAGTATTTCAGTGACATAAACAGACTATTTATTGGCTCAAAATTAAACAAACAATTCAAAATAAACAGTAAAGATACTATACCAAACAATGGATAGGTGCATCCCAATGCCTCTCCATTGTTTGGTATAGTATCTTTACTGCTTATTTTGAATTGTTTGTTTAATTTTGAGCCAATAAATAGTCTATTTCACTGAAATACTTTGTTACTTGATTATATATAGATAGATATATATATGTAAATAAAAGGCTATTCTGAGACACAGCAGAGCCAGTAGATGCAGCTTTAATAGTTAGAATGCCAGCGCTATGGGAGGTGCTAATATATATCAAGCCCCTGCCCGGCACCCAGGTATGTGGGCAGATACAGGCACCATGCACAGAGCACACTAAGGGTTAAGGGATGGATGGAAGAGAGGGGCCTAAGTGTGGGAAAGTTGCAGTCGGAGAGCTTTATTTATTAAATTAAATTTATAGGGGATGCCATACTGTATCATCCACAGACCCCCCCAAATCCTTTTCCTATTTCCTTACTGATAAACAGAGGAAGAGAAATGAACAAGTTTAATATAACTGTCAGTGATCTGCCAATCTGTTTGTAACTGTAACTGCTCAGCCCCCCCCCCACCATCTCCTCAGCCATTGTGATGTCATCGCTTGTACTTGCTTATCTTAACTACAATCTCCAGATCCATTGTAACCACGGCAACTGCATTGTGATGTCACAGAACACAGTTTGAGCAGCTGTCAGTTGGCCTGTGGTCATTTTGAGTGAAGCAGTCAAGGTAGAAGGAGCTTGCTCCCGAAGCCCTGAAATGCTCTACTTAATTCCTATTATTTTTTCAATTTTTCTATTTTCAATTGTATTTTCCACTATGTCTGATCAAACCCGATCGACTAGTTTTTCTTTTTCCAAATGTATCCTGTTCCTATTATGGGGATATTTTGGAGGATACTCAGGCCTGAGGTTTTTTTACGTAGCTGTCGGTTTAGGTGTGTGGTACTGGTACAAGTACAAATACAGAAAGCCGACAGCCCAGGTCCCAGTAATGAAGACTGAGGAGAAAGCCAAGCAACAGGCAAAGGCCCCACCAAAGGTACGGCTCCCCCATTACTGATAATGTTTCATTAATAAAACAGGGACCAATAGTAACTAATTCTTTAGCAACGGGGTAGTTTCACCTTATATAATGTCCCCTCAACTTTTCAAATTTTTAAATATTAATTGACTCTTTAAAATGGGAGTCACTGACCCCCAGCAGCCAAAAGTAATTGCTTATATATATATCTTTTTTTTAACTAGCTTTGGTATTATATATGTTCTTTGGGTATATATATATATATATATATATATATATATATATATATATAAAATACCCAAAGAACAAAAATGTAAAATTAAAAAAAGACCAATTGCAAATAGTTCTAATACCACTCGGTGTGTTAAAGAGACCCAGTGATTCGGTAACTCAGATATCATTGGCACAACTTTATAAAATAAGATCAACAAAGGGAAGATTTTATACAGTACAAATGTGACTCTCTGAGTGCAATAATGGGACCGGGTGATTAATATTCTTCTCTCTCTGAATCTGCAGGTTCAGGACGACCAATTTGAAAATGTCAGGTGCCTGACAGTGGTAAGTGCTGTGCTTCATACTGTTCCACTGGGTGCTCCCATATGGGCGCTTTGTGTATCTGGGTATGTGGGTGCCATTTGGGTGCCATTAGTTTGAGAGCTGGCTGAACTCCAGCCTTACAATAACCTGACCGCTTTTCCCTTATCCCCCCGGCAGATGATGGAGAATATGTGGCCTTACCTCAGGAAGTACGTGGCGAAGTTCCTTAAGGAGAAGATTCAGCCCAAATTGCGTTCCCGCAATAAATATTTGAAACATTGTTCGTTCATGGAAATTGATTTGGGCACAAAAGTAAGTATCCCCCTACTTGTATTTAGATTCTCTCTTGCTTAGAGATCTCCCACCAAACACATTCTAACCCCCCCATGTAACCGTTCAGCCTCCAGAAGTGAATCGCATGAGAGTCGAATCAGATGTCGAGAAAAAGCAGATTATCATGGATCTCCAAATCAGGTAAATGTTGTCTCTTTCCCAGCCTGTGTATAACCCTCTCTTCCATATTCCTTCCCAGTCACTGACCATTTGCCCTTTATTTATAGTTATAATGCTCCAGTGAAGGTGATTATTGGATTATACGAACATGCTATAGCCAGAGTGAATACTATAAAGGTAAGTGACCCTGCTTGTCTGTGCCTCTCTTCCCTTTTTCCCTTGAACATATAATCATTGTCATTTCTCCTCTGACAGCTGGAAGGAACGTTCCGGATAGTCCTTGCCCCGCTGATGGGAAACGTACCCATAGTTGGAGCAATGACATTTTATTTCCCTCAACGACCGGTAAGTCACTCATTTATGGATCTGGTTAGTGCAAATCTGTATAAAATGAGTTACCTTATGTAGAGGTTATATTTTGGGATGTACCATTCTGGTCTGTTCTAACCCAATAACGGAATTCTCCCTTTTTATACAGGATTTGCACCTAGAATGGACGGGACTCACCAGTCTACTTAATATTTCTGGTGTTCAGTAAGTGGTGCCATCTTGGCTGTATTTATATATTGATCCTCTGCCCGTCCTTTCCCACCTCTCCCTGTTGGACTTTCCCTAAATGTCTTTAGTACTAATGTCATTGTCCCTTATCCCTCTCTTATTCCCTTTCCCTGTATATTTCCCTTCTTTTGTACAATGATGTCCCTTATTCATCTCCTTCTCTCTCTCTCTCTCTGCCCCTTGTAGGTCTCTGACCCAAAAAAAGGTTGTGGATAAAATTGCAAATTTCTTGGTTTCGCCAAAACATATAACCAAGCGTATAACATCTAAATTTGATATAATGGAGCTACGCTTTAAAGAGCGCAAGGTAAGGGCCTGTATTTCTCTCTCAGGACTGTGCGTCTGTGTCCCCTTCTCTTCCCCTGTACATTGAGAGTCTATGGGGATGTGACTTGTCCCACTGGGTTTATATTCTGTACTCTGACATTTTGTTTTGTTTACAGAACGCACTTCGAATCAATGTGTTAGAAGCGAGGAATCTTGTCGCTAAAGACTTTATTACAAAGAAATCGGACCCGTTTGTTGTTGTACACGGAGGAGGCAAGACTTTCAAAACAAGGGTGATTTCTAAGAACTTGAACCCACAATGGAACCAGACTTTTGAGGTATTAAACTGGAATCATTTACGTTTCTGTGCCACATACAGTAGCTCTCTCTTCATATAATGTAACCTCATTGTATGTTTTATCCCCAGATATTATTCTCAGAACTGCCAGGGCAGGAGATTACATTTGAAGTTTTCGACAGAGATGAGGCAAGAGATGACCCAATGGGAAGGTGAGTATATCTCTTTATATCGATATAATAATATAAATAATATAGGTCACCCTGTTATACCAATAGGCAGATGTACAGCTACTGAGATATAAAGTTTATAATAATTTGTTATAAACAGTCAGAATCCATTGGACTAAAACTATTCATAGTGCCTGACAGATTATTATTCAGTCCGTTAATCTATATTGCTATAAAATGATGCAGCCAATTCGGCTTCAATAACTGGACTCATTTTCCTTTTTGCAGCTGTAAGATTGCGGTTTCCCAGGTCCTGGAAAGGAAATCGATTAATAAGGTAAGTGCCCCCCTCCCGTGCTGATGCACTGTATTAACCAATCACTGATTCCCACGGATGGTGTAACTTACGCTTCTCTCTCCCCCTGCAGTGGTTCCGACTGGAGAATGTACAGTCTGGGGATCTCCATATTAAGGTGGAGACTCTCCAACTTCTATCAGACCCTGCACAGCTGAATAAGGTAAAGTCCGTTTTTCTGGCTGCTTGGGGAAAGGTCGGGGGGTTTTGCCCTTCGGTGCAGCTAATTTAATTGTTTTGCAGGTGTTGAAGCTGAACAAAGAAATTCAGCCACCCAAGAGTGAGGAGCTCTCATCAGCAGTGCTCTATGCAGTTATCCAGAAAGCCAGAAGTCTGCCGGTGATACGGGTGAGTCAGAAGTTACGCACTTAATATTATTCCACCTATTATAGGCACATATCTTCTTATTTAATCTCTCATTCTTCAGTTCCATTCCCTGTATACATTTTTATTAATCGCATCTGTTCTTCTCTAACAGCCGAAGAAAAGCCTATTGAATCCGCTGGCCAAACTGCAGGTTACTGTCGGAGAGACAGTGAAGAAGAGCGGGGTAAGTACAGATATAACTGTGTCCAACCACAAAAAGGTCATTGTCTTAAGGGTTTTTGCTTCAGGTCATGAACTGGGAGGGGCATTAAGTAGGACTTAGCACTTCCTGCACCATATAAAGAGTAAAGCAGGAACATATATAGGAACATATAGCCAATCACAGAGCTGGCTGGACTAGGATATACACAAATACACAAGATCCCTAATTACAGCACCAATAATAATGAGCAGGCAGGTACTTTTCTTTAACTCCAGTTCTCATTTATTAATCTCTCTGATTGTTCTATTCCCAGGGTAAAAAGAATAACGGAGAGCCAGAGTGGAAGAAGAGGATGCAGATCCTAATAAAGAATCCACTTGGTGAGAAAATGAAGCTAAAGGTGAGTAGAAATGTCCTTTCCTTATTGGATCCGTCACTCCTATAGATCTAGATTGGGGGCAAGGTCCTGTAGATCTAGATTGGGGGCAAGGTCCTGTAGATCTAGATTGGGGGCAAGGTCCTGTAGATCTAGATTGGGGGCAAGGTCCTGTAGATCTAGAATGGGGGCAAGGTCCTGTAGATCTAGAATGGGGGCAAGGTCCTGTAGATCTAGATTGGGGGCAAGGTCCTGTAAATCTAAAATGGGGGCAAGGTCCTGTACATCTAGAATGGGGGCAAGGTCCTGTAGATCTAGAATGGGGGCAAGGTCCTGTAGATCTAGATTGGGGACAAGGTCCTGTAGATCTAGATTGGGAGCTGCTGGTTCTGTGTTTCTCTGTCACTTTCCTTTCTGGGTCACTTACAAGCGATATTTTTACAGGTACGGAATGAGAACAATAAAGTTCTAGGAAGTCTCTCTGTTCCCCTGTCTAACATCATGGCTGCCAAGGACATGACTATTGAGGACTGGTTCCCCCTGAAGTCCAAATCGAAGAACAGTGAGGTTCTGATGAAGCTGCAGCTGAGGGTGAGTGGAGTTTAGTGGGTTTAACATCTGTGCTAGAATTTTTCCAAGGTTCTAGATTTGAATGGACATTGGGATAATACTAATATTATACTAATAATATTATTTTGCAGAAAGTACATAATACTAATTAGGGCTCATTACATGGGAGGATAAGATGTAGCATAAGATTACACGATAGCACTTGGGAAATTGTCTTTTTTTCTCTGCCACAAGTTTTCTTAATGCATCACTGATTGTCGTTTCTTCCCTCAGATTTTGGCCCCTCGCACTTTTCATGTGACGCCATAGAACCATAAAGAGCTTGGAACCCATATTCCAACGAAAGTCCTTGACCAAAACCGTTAAGCTTTGATTGTTCTGTGCCACTAGACCTGGCACAAACACAGGGCACTGAGGAGGATGAAGGAGGAGGAAGAGGAGGATTAGGGCACTGAGGAGGATGAAGGAGGAGGAAGAGGAGGATTAGGGCACTGAGGAGGATGAAGGAGGAGGAAGAGGAGGATTACGGCACTGAGGAGGATGAAGGAGGAGGAAGAGGAGGATTTTATCATAAAAGAAAGAAAAGTGACTCTCCCAAGCCTTCCGGCGAAGGAGGGTCTGAAGACCGTTGCCCTGATATGCCTTCTAGATGTGGATAAAGGGACTCTCCCTAGCCTTGTGGTGAAGGAGGGTCTGAAGACCGTTGCCCTGATGTGCCTTCTAGATGGGGATAAAGGGACTCTCCCTAGCCTTGTGGTGAAGGAGGGTCTGAAGACCGTTGCCCTGATGTGCCTTCTAGATGGGGATAAAGGGACTCTCCCTAGCCTTGCGGCGAAGGAGGGTCTGAAGACCATGTTCAAGTTCAAATGTTGAATATGAAGCCAAAGGACTTATCTACATCGCTGCAAAATATATTTTGGCGCTTTATAAATAAATGTTAATAATAATAATAATTTTCAGCTGTAGGGTAAAATGTATTGCATGCAAGAGAACAGACGCAGACACGAGGCCTAGTTATTCTGTCCTACCTGATTGGTGGGCAGATCTTTATTTATTGATTGTTCCTACATGATGTATAAGGTGGTCCTGGCTGGTTCACCAATCAGATTAAAGCACGTTTTAGACATGTATAAGTTTTTGGGACTACTCATCATAAAACCAAATTTGACTTCTCCCCTAATTACGAGTTTTGGCAGTACATCTTAAATCAATAGTTAATTCAAACATAACTATTTGTTTAACTTCTCATAACATACAAAAATGTCATTTAGAATGACATTTTGTGATTCAGCCCAGTCCAGAAATATTGATTTTCCACAAAAGGAAATAACATAGTATTAATATTGCTCTATATAGTTTAATTAATATGTATATTTTTCCATATAACCTTAACATTTCCCCTCTTTTGCTCATTCTACTGACCCACACTAAATTGTGTAACCTACAGCCCTAAGCTTGTGCCTAAATGCAATCAACTTTATTGCAGCTCCTTTGTCGTGAAGAGGGACTAAGACCGTCTTCAAAACCAAGAATTCATTCTTGACCAGCAGAATTTGACCATAACTCATGCTGGAGAATTCTCGATCCACCGCAATCCAATTAATTGCCTACAAATAACTCATTTCCCCTCTTTAGTCTGAGATACCGAACATGTAACATAACATAGTGAGCTCCATCCCCATAAGGTTCCACTCCAAGTGTTTAGTAATGTTCTTTCTGGTAAAAGGTAGTCGTTTTATCCAACCTCCAGTATTATTATAAAGTCATCTCAGCTCTGTTATTGGCTTCAGTGTTACCCTAAGTATCATTGGTCGCTGTTATAATACCAATAGAAAAATGCTTAGTATAAACACCAGATCAGGTAGAAATGTCTTTATAGTGGAAGCAGCTTCCCAACTGTTTGAGGTACATCTTACGGAGATATGGAATAGACAAACCCCAGTTAGATTGTAGATTGAAGCAAGAATAATTTCATTCCCGCAGCAAATTTTAATTGTCAACAAAAATTGTTCCTTTCGTGGCATTAGCTGAACAAGCGGGCATCACGATTAATGCATATATTTTCCACATCATGAAAGGATTTAGTCCAACTGGGAGAAAGTTAGAAATATATATTTATAATTCTGTATTATTTAAAATATTGGAATAACAGTCATCAGTATTAGCAGGATAAATGGGGTGATGCCTAGCTCTGGGGTATCGATTCAAGTAACAGAGAGTTAGTCTGTAAAATACATACAGCAAAAGTATTATTATTAGTAATATTATTAATAATCTTCCTATTTGTTTGAAAAAACTTCCAATAATAATAATAATAGTAATAATATACACATTAGGGGCCTACCTGAATTTATCAAAGACCTACATACTGAGATTCCCAACCTGCTAGCGACCCTGGTTACAGATATATCTGCCGATCGTATGGAATTAGACAGGGTACATAGAGCCCTGGGTCCCAGAAGAGAAAACGGACCTCCTCGGGATATAATACTACGGTTCCACTATTATGCAACAAAAGAAGCAGTAATGTTAGCGGCAAGGGGAAATACAGACCTACAATAACCCCTACCAGATATTTTCGGATTTGGCCAGCATAACAATACAGCGAAGGAGAGCATTACACAACTTCTCCGCCAACATAAAATATTATATAGATGGGGCTTCCCATTTAAGCTGTTCTTCAATTTTAACAACCGACAGCATATGGTCAAGTCACTGGATGAAGGGATGGCCTTGCTCCGCACTGTACGGATTGCTGCAGACAACAGCACTACAAGCAGCCCCAGATCCCATACTACTCCTACCACCAATCTGTCCCCACGGAGCCCATTACCAACTATATGGGAGAGATCTTCAGGGTTGAGAACATCGTGAGTATATAGTTTTCGAACTGTGACTTAGAACTTTGCCATGACTTTACTTGGGAGCTCTGAGCTCTTTATTTGTAAAAAATATTACTGAGAAAATATCCTCGGGAGGGAGGATGTACCCCACTTAACACCTAAAATCTGCTATAGAGCCTATGGGGAGTTCGTCCCTGAATAAGGCCCTAGTGTTTTGAACAGTAATACCCACTGTACCCGGGCTTGATGAGCCAGTTTGGATTTTTTTTTTTTTTTATATTTTTCGTTATGTTTTATTGCTTTTCCCCTTTTTCTACAAACATTTGTTAAGTTTTATATATTTCGCCTGCCTATTGATCGCTGAGAGAACTAACAAGCAAGATTGGTCCATCATGGAATGGCATATATGTGAAGAACAAACAGAATATTACAGTAGAACAAATTTTTTTACAGCACCATGATCACGCTCCTGACACATAATGTAAAAGGTTTCAACAGCACTCAGAAGCGCTCAATGGCTTTCCGTTATTATAACTCTCTGGGAAGTCAAATTATCTTTTTACAAGAAACTCATTTTTCCAAAACCTTGATACCTAATTATTTTCATCGGTCATTTCCACATGTTTTTTTAGCTTCAGCAGACAAGAAACAAAAGGGTGTCGGTATCTTAATAAACAAAAATGTACCCTTTAAATTACTGAAATGTGTTCCTGATCCACGAGGTCATTTTATTATTGTGTGTTCTATAGGGGAAACGCTCTTTACATTAGCCTCAGTATATAGCCCTAACGACAAACAACAAGCATTTTATGACAGGTTTTTTACCTCCTTATCGAAACATAATAGAGGACAAATAATGATTGGAGGGGACCTAAACGCAGTGCTAAATGCGCATAGAGACAGATATGATCCTAAAAACCCCAGTAAAAAGCACTCGGAATCCCTCTCAATATATATAGGGGCGAAACTAAAAAATATGGGCTTGACTGATGCATGGAGAGAGCGAAACCCCTACAAAAATGACTACACCTTTTACTCAAATCCAAACGGAACATACTCTAGAATAGATTATGTGCTCCTTAGCCCATCTCTATTAACAAAAATCTCTACAGCAAAAATACAGATGTGTTCACGGTCAGATCATAACCCAGTAAAAGTAATCTTACGGGACCTAGAACTACCAAAGCACACCTCCATATGGAGGTTAAATGAAGCAATCTTAACAAACCCACAAGCTCGCACACAGATTGAAGGAGAACTTGTATCATATTTTCAATACACCGATACCCCTGATCTTAGAAAATCTATTATTTGGGAAGCACACAAATCTTACATTAGGGGTATTATTATTAAGATTTGCTCCATAAAAAAAAGGCAAAACTAGAAAAAGTCAATAACTTAACAACGCAAATAGAACAAAAGGAGGAAGCGTATAGAACAAACCCAACTAACAGACTATTCCTACAACTTAGACAACTTAAAACTGAACTAAATTTATATCTTATGGAGGATGTAGAAAAACAAATCAGATGGATGAAGCAAAGATTCTATGCAAAAGCTAACAAATTAGATACTATGTTGGCTAACAAATTGAGAAATCTAAACAAACTTCCCCCTACTTATAGTATTCGTACAAAAACTGGTACAATTACTGCCAATTGACGATATAATCCTTATTTGGTCCGGCACTGAAAAACAATTTTTTGAGTTTATCACCAATATCAACACGAACGATTATAACTTAAAATTCACTTCAGAAATAAATGAAAAATGTATTAATTTTCTAGATATCACTCTTACAACTGAAAATGAACACATAATCACCTCAATATTCAGAAAAGAATGTTCAGCTAATACCATATTAAATGCTCAGTCTTGCCATCCGAAGCATTTGATATAAAACATCCCCTATAGCCAATTCCTAAGACTCAGAAGGATCTGCTCTGAGGAAGCGGATTTTCAATCTAAAGCTAAAGATTTATTCTTAAGATTAAAAGACAGAGGTTATACACTTGAAAACTTAACTAAAGCCTTTGAAAGAGCAGCCAACAAAAATAGATCCGATCTCTTTCACAAATACAAAGCCTGCACTGTAGATTTCTCATCCAGTTCAAAAGATACCAGATATCAACAACCTGATCAAATCAAAAAAAGAAATACAAAACCCCTGTCATGTATCTTAACATTCAGTCCACAATACAATAGAATCAAGAAGATTATTAATAATAATCTCAATATCTTAAGAACTGACAGATACTTGATAAGGGCTGCAGATATGCGACAAGAAGGACAGAAACCCTTAAGAACAAACTATCCCCGAGTCTCATTAAAGCTGATACACTTACTAAGACATGGCTAGCCACTAATGGGATGTACAGATGTGGTTCCCGTCAGTGCATTACGTGCAATTTTGTGTTAAAAACACAGTCTTTTACTTCTATTATGACCAATAAAACTTACAAGATTAATCACTATATAAATTGTAACACAAAAAATGTTATTTATTTACTTACTTGCACAAAGTGCAACAAACAGTACATAGGACAAACCAGCAGAAAACTTAAAGATAGGATACGTGAACATATTTTAAGCATAACAAATGAACATTCAAAAACTACTGTAGCTAAACACTTTGCTGAATGTTCTAATAGGTCCTTGTCATGCCTATCAGTTGTAGGCATTGATAAAGTTTCACCAAATATTTGTGGAGGTGATATCACTCAGGCTCTAACTAAGAAAGAAACAAAGTGGATTTTTTACATGCAGACTAGACAACCTAATGTTACCTGTTATGTTTGATTTGTCCAATAAGCGATATACTAAAACAACTCTGATGATATATTACTCTATTCAAGAAATATACTGTTTTCAATCTTTAACAACTGTGTTCATTTGTACTAGATAGAGGTGCCATGTGATATAACAGAAGTAGTTTACTAATGGTCACCTCTATCCTGTTTAGAATATGATTGGCCCATTTGTGACTCTTTCACGATTGGTTAATTTATAATGCTATGTGATTGGCCCATCTTAGGATTCATTTGATTGGTCACTTTGCCTTTAAATAATGTGTGTCTTCATGTGTAAAACTAGCCTATGATTAAGTACCCTGGTAGGTACGAAACGCGTAAGGCTGTTGCAGTTGTTATTATTTTTTATGGAATAAATAAATTTTGATACTTTTATCAACATACAAGCTGCTTTTTTGAAAACTTTACTGACGCAAAAGGGATCCCAGATGTGCCTGCCTGTTTCTTCTAGTATGAACCCACTTAAAATTGCTGAAACATTTAGGGACTATTATTTACAATTATACAAAGGTTGAGAAAATTTGAAGAAAGATAGAGCAGAACCATGTTCCGGGACATACCACTCCCAGCCTTAAGCGCAGAACAAATATCTTTAATGCAGCAACCAATCACTTCAGATGAGGTTCTATGGGCAATTAAATCCTTAAAGCCGAACAAGGCCCCGGGCCTAGACGGTCTCACAGCCCCATACTATAAACATTTTTCCAAAATTCTGGTACCACATATAGTCACATTGTTTAACTTTATAGGGGAAGGCAATGATTATGCTCCAGACTCATTGAGAGCGTATATTACAGCTGTCCCTAAACCAAATAAAGATAATAACTTGGTAGAAAACCAACCATAGGCCGATTACCATGCTAAACCATGATATGAAACTTATAGGGAAAATATTTGCTAAACGAATTAATACATTCCTAACGACTTTACTAAATCGAGATCAAGTAGGGTTTGTACCCTTCAGGCAACCCACTGATAACATTCGCAGAGTTATTGATATAATAGCCTGGGCTAAGGCAAAGGGCATTCCGGCAGCACTTATTTCTTTAGATATAGAAACGGCATTCGATTCAGTATCATGGGATTTTCTTAAGTATGCCTTAGTTAAATATAAGTTTCCCTTAAGTTTTCTGTCTCACATACAGGCACTCTATAAATTCCCCAATGCACAAGTCAAATATAATGGAATACTTTCTAACCCTATTACTATAGAAAGAGGTACAAGGCAAGGGTGCCCTCTCTCGCCAACCCTTTTTGTTTTAACAATGGAATTTCTAGCTCTGTCAATACGTAATAATGTGGATATCAAAGGTATAGAACTAGCTGAACGAGAATATAAATGTTGCTTATATGCTGATGATTTATTACTTACACTTTCCAGACCACTGATCTCCTTACCGAACTTGTTTAATGTTTTGGACAAATTTAGTTCTCTTTCGGGTCTAAAGATAAATGTAGCTAAAACGGAAGCATTGCCATTAAATATGGCACCACATACTGTAAAATGATTGGAGCTTAATTTTGATTTTCGATGGTCTCATACTTTTATCAAATACCTAGGGGTTTGCATTACAGACTCATATAATACGTTAAGTGACCTCAATTACAAAGCTCTCATTAAGAAACTAAAGGAAGACCTAGACTCCTGGAAACATTTTACAGTCTCATGGTTTGGTAGGATCAATATTATAAAAGTGTATAAATGAGTATTCTTCCACGGATTTTGTATCTATTCCGAACTTTGCCTCTATCTCCCCCACTTGAACAATTAATCAGCTTGCAGAATGCATGTTTACAATTTGTGTGGGGGGAAAAAACACCCACGTATAGCTCGTAAAGTAATGTATAGACATAGAACATCGGGAGGATTGAGTGTTCCGTATTTTCAGGAATATTATTTTGCAGCTCAAGTAACACAATTACTGCATTGGTTTGTCCGAGTATATCCTCCTAAATGGGTAGAAATTGAGCAAGCCATGTGCCAAAGTGAAAGTTTGGGGGACCTCCTCTGGATCCATAAAGCATCACCACAATATAATGACTACCCCACAATAAAGCATACTTTTGCCATATGGCATATAATTTGTTCTAAGCCAGGCTGGATATCTAAATATCGCCCTTTAGCACCTCTGTTCCAAAACCCAGACTTTTTACCGAGCCTAGAACTAAAACAATTTCAATGGTGGATAGATAAGGGACTTACCCATATTCATCATTATATATTACATAATAAAATTATCAGCTGGACGGTCCTACAGGACAGATATAACATATCTGATCGAGAACTGTATAGATACACCCAAATAAATCATTTCCTAATGTCCTTACAAAAGAAATTCTCTTTTACGACACATACTTTCTTAGAAGCAATGCGTTTGCATCGACCTCTTATGAAAGGATCACTTACGGTAGTTACATATATAGACAAAGTACCAACACTCAACCCGTTAGCTCCTTAAAGTTTGTAAAGAACTGGAGCACAGAACTGTCGCTCACACTAAGCGAACAAGATTGGCAAGAAATTTTTACAAATACTATGCACAACTCTATAAACGTTTTAGCACAAGAAACAGCTTATCAAGTATTGAGTAGATGGTACGTAGTACCAAGCCGTAAGGCAAAATGGATCTCTGGTGCGAACCCGAATTGTTATAGGGGATGCAATAACCAAGGAACAATGGCACATATTTGTTGGTACTGTAGTAAGGTACAGCGCTTATGGATTAGGGTCTACCATCTGATTTATACAGTGTTACAAGTTAATATACCCATAAGGCCTGAAGAGGCCCTCCTGAATAAAGCTGGCCATACACGGGCAGATCCGCTCGCTTGGCGATGTCGCCAAGCGAGCGGATCTTCACCCGATATCCCCACCTACGGCCAAACGATCGAATTCTGCATGCGGCAATGGGGCAGTCGGTTCGGGGACCGCATCAACGAGCCGATGCAGTCCCCGATCCGACGGGATTTTCTAGCCTGGCCGATCGATATCTGGCCGATTTCAGGCCAGATATCGGTCGGCCAGTCCGCTCGTTTCTGCCCCTACACGGGCCGATAAGCTGCCGAGTCGGTCCAAGGGACCCATATCGGCAGCTTCTATCGGCCCGTGTATGGGGACCTTAAGACAATGGACACAGTTTCCAGAGCACAACATACTTTAATTAGGCATATATTTATTTAGCAACAAAACAAGTGATAGCAAAAGCTTGGTTATCTCCCCACTTATCCTTTTCAGAGGTAAAGTCAAGAATAGATACAGTTCTAATTATGGAAAAATTAACTAGTATATTACTAGATAGACAGAAACAATTTGTAAAGGTTTGGGACCCATGGATCCAATATAGATATCCAAATGGTTTTGGTAATTCCGCATTAACCTATTAAAATATCTTTAGCTAAATAAGTTCCGTTAAGTAAACTAGATGGACAAAGTATATGACATAAGCTAGAGCAGCGACTAGGCGGCAAATCCAAATCTGTCCTTCTTTCCTTTCCCTTCTTCTCCCCAGTTATAAACCTCCCTACTTTAAGCCTCTACTTTCCTTAAGACATTTTCATATTGCTTATCCCTGTCCCTTTCTTTCCCTCATATTCTCCCTATTTCCTACAGTTTTCCCTCATTTATTCTTTATATATTATTGGATAAGCAGAAGGATTTCACGGAATGAGCACAAAAATAAGAGATATGAAAATATATAGTAAATGTGAAATTGCAATATATTGATACTAATGTTGATAGGTGGAAATGTATATGTAACTACCCTCTTCCTTCTGTAAATGTCTATAAAATGAAAAATCTCAATAAAAAACTATTGAAACAAAAAAAAACACAGCTTTAGAAATTGATTTGTTAATTCCTGCACCAATCATGGCTAATTCTATTTTGAATAGATTCTAACATTCAACTTTTGCCAAGGATTCTGGCTGCGAAGGAGGGTCTGTTTTGTTAATACCTTCCTCATATGGATAATTCATCCACTCACTTTCTGCTTGTCTGTAGAAATATACTAAGGCCAATCAGCTGGGGTCAGCTTCCATATATCAACTAAACTATTCATTACTTCTTCTGAGTCTGCCCCTCCCACTGCAGGGTGATACAGTGACACAGACAGGAGGGAGCTATGGGACACGGAGTCTGTCCCTCCCACTGCAGGGTGATACAGTGACACAGACAGGAGGGAGCTATGGGACACGGAGTCTGCCCCTCCCACTGCAGGGTGATACAGTGACACAAACAGGAGGGAGCTATGGGACACTGAGTCTGCCCCTCCCACTGCAGGGTGATACAGTGACACAGACAGGAGGGAGCTATGGGACACAGAGTCTGCCCCTCCCACTGCAGGGTGATACAGTGACACAGACAGGAGGGGGCTATGGGACACTGAGTCTGCCCCTCCCACTGCAGGGTGATACAGTGACACAGACAGGAGGGAGCTATGGGACACGGAGTCTGTCCCTCCCACTGCAGGGTGATACAGTAACACAGACAGGAGGGGGCTATGGGACACTGAGTCTGCCCCTCCCACTGCAGGGTGATACAGTGACACAGACAGGAGGAGGCTATGGGATACGGAGTCTGCCCCTCCCACTGCAGGGTGATACAGTGACACAGACAGGAGGGGGCTGGCACTGTAAAATGTGGCACAAGTGCATCTTCCACCAGAGAAGGTTGGCCGGGCAGTATGTACGGTCATACTATCCCTTCTGGGGGTCACACCCAGACCCCCACATACTTTATCTGTAACCTTAGAGTGACTATATATATATATATATTGATATTGCGTTAGTGCAGAGGATCTCTTGTTGTTGTATATATATATATATATATATATATATATGTAAACAAAAGGCTATTCTGAGACACAGCAGAGCCAGTAGATGCAGCTTTAATAGTTAGAATGCCAGTGCTATGGGAGGTGCTTATATATTTCAAACCCCCTCCCCAGCACCCAGGTATGTGGGCAGATACAGGCACCATGCACAGAGCACACTAAGGGTTAAGGGATGGATGGAAGAGAGGGGCCTAAGCATGGGAAAGTTGCAGTCGGATTGGTGGCAGTATCACTAGTTAGACTAGTTAGTTAGATCTGGGGAGCTTTATTTATTATATTATATTTATAGGGGATGCCATACTGTATCATCCACAGACCCCCCCAAATCCTTTTCCAATTTCCTTACTGATAAACAGAGGAAGAGAAATGAACAAGTTTAATATTACTGGCAATGATCTGCCAATCTGTTTGTAACTGTAACTGCTCAGCCCCCCCCCCCCCCCACCATCTCCTCAGCCATTGTGATGTCATCGCTTGTACTTGCTTATCTTAACCACAATCTCCTGATCCATTGTAACCACAGCAACTGCATTGTGATGTCACCGAACACAGTTTGAGCAGCTGTCAGTTGGCCTGTGGTCATTTTGAGTGAAGCAGTCAAGGTAGAAGGAGCTTGCTCCCGAAGCCCTGAAATGCTCTACTTAATTCCTATTATTTTTTCAATTTTTCTATTTTCAATTGTATTTTCCACTATGTCTGATCAAACCCGATCGACTAGTTTTTCTTTTTCCAAATGTATCCTGTTCCTATTATGGGGATATTTTGGAGGATACTCAGGCCTGAGGTTTTTTTACGTAGCTGTCGGTTTAGGTGTGTGGTACTGGTACAAGTACAAATACAGAAAGCCGACAGCCCAGGTCCCAGTAATGAAGACTGAGGAGAAAGCCAAGCAACAGGCAAAGGCCCCACCAAAGGTACGGCTCCCCCATTACTGATAATGTTTCATTAATAAAACAGGGACCAATAGTAACTAATTCTTTAGCAACGGGGTAGTTTCACCTTATATAATGTCCCCTCAACTTTTCAAATTTTTAAATATTAATTGACTCTTTAAAATGGGAGTCACTGACCCCCAGCAGCCAAAAGTAATTGCTCTCTCAGGCTACAATTGTATTATTTTGGTTCATGTTTATTAGTTATCTTTCTATTTAGACCTCCACTTTTCATATCCCTGTCTCTCATGCATACCAAAGCTAGTTATATATATATATATATAAAATACCCAAAGAACAAAAATGTAAAATTAAAAAAAGACCAATTGCAAATAGTTCTAATACCACTCGGTGTGTTAAAGAGACCCAGTGATTCGGTAACTCAGATATCATTGGCACAACTTTATAAAATAAGATCAACAAAGGGAAGATTTTATACAGTACAAATGTGACTCTCTGAGTGCAATAATGGGACCGGGTGATTAATATTCTTCTCTCTCTGAATCTGCAGGTTCAGGACGACCAATTTGAAAATGTCAGGTGCCTGACAGTGGTAAGTGCTGTGCTTCATACTGTTCCACTGGGTGCTCCCATATGGGCGCTTTGTGTATCTGGGTATGTGGGTGCCATTTGGGTGCCATTAGTTTGAGAGCTGGCTGAACTCCAGCCTTACAATAACCTGACCGCTTTTCCCTTATCCCCCCGGCAGATGATGGAGAATATGTGGCCTTACCTCAGGAAGTACGTGGCGAAGTTCCTTAAGGAGAAGATTCAGCCCAAATTGCGTTCCCGCAATAAATATTTGAAACATTGTTCGTTCATGGAAATTGATTTGGGCACAAAAGTAAGTATCCCCCTACTTGTATTTAGATTCTCTCTTGCTTAGAGATCTCCCACCAAACACATTCTAACCCCCCCATGTAACCGTTCAGCCTCCAGAAGTGAATCGCATGAGAGTCGAATCAGATGTCGAGAAAAAGCAGATTATCATGGATCTCCAAATCAGGTAAATGTTGTCTCTTTCCCAGCCTGTGTATAACCCTCTCTTCCATATTCCTTCCCAGTCACTGACCATTTGCCCTTTATTTATAGTTATAATGCTCCAGTGAAGGTGATTATTGGATTATACGAACATGCTATAGCCAGAGTGAATACTATAAAGGTAAGTGACCCTGCTTGTCTGTGCCTCTCTTCCCTGTTTCCCTTGAACATATAATCATTGTCATGTCTCCTCTGACAGCTGGAAGGAACGTTCCGGATAGTCCTTGCCCCGCTGATGGGAAACGTACCCATAGTTGGAGCAATGACATTTTATTTCCCTCAACGACCGGTAAGTCACTCATTTATGGATCTGGTTAGTGCAAATCTGTATAAAATCAGTTACCTTATGTAGAGGTTATATTTTGGGATGTACCATTCTGGTCTGTTCTAACCCAATAACGGAATTCTCCCTTTTTATACAGGATTTGCACCTAGAATGGACGGGACTCACCAGTCTACTTAATATTTCTGGTGTTCAGTAAGTGGTGCCATCTTGGCTGTATTTATATACTGATCCTCTGCCCGTCCTTTCCCACCTCTCCCTGTGGGACTTTCCCTAAATGTCTTTAGTACTAATGTCATTGTCCCTTATCCCTCTCTTATTCCCTTTCCCTGTATATTTCCCTTCTTTTGTACAATGATGTCCCTTATTCATCTCCTTCTCTCTCTCTGTCCCTTGTAGGTCTCTGACCCAAAAAAAGGTTGTGGATAAAATTGCAAATTTCTTGGTTTCGCCAAAACATATAACCAAGCGTATAACATCAAAATTTGATATAATGGAGCTACGCTTTAAAGAGCGCAAGGTAAGGGCCCGGTATTTCTCTCTCAGGACTGTGCGTCTGTGTCCCCTTCTCTTCCCCTGTACATTGAGAGTCTATGGGGATGTGACTTGTCCCACTGGGTTTATATTCTGTACTCTGACATTTTGTTTTGCTTGCAGAACGCACTTCGAATCAACGTGTTGGAAGCGAGGAATCTTGTCGCTAAAGACTTTATTACAAAGAAATCGGACCCGTTTGTTGTTGTACACGGAGGAGGCAAGACTTTCAAAACAAGGGTGATTTCTAAAAACTTGAACCCACAATGGAACCAGACTTTTGAGGTATTAAACTGGAATCATTTACGTTTCTGTGCCACATACAGTAGCTCTCTCTTCATATAATGTAACCTCATTGTATGTTTTATCCCCAGATATTATTCTCAGAACTGCCAGGGCAGGAGATTACATTTGAAGTTTTCGACAGAGATGAGGCAAGAGATGACCCAATGGGAAGGTGAGTATATCTCTTTATATCGATATAATAATATAAATAATATAGGTCACCCTGTTATACCAATAGGCACATGTACAGCTACTGAGATATAAAGTTTATAATAATTTGTTATAAACAGTCAGAATCCATTGGACTAAAACTATTCATAGTGCCTGACAGATTATTATTCAGTCCGTTAATCTATATTGCTATAAAATGATGCAGCCAATTCGGCTTCAATAACTGGACTCATTTTCCTTTTTGCAGCTGTAAGATTGCGGTTTCCCAGGTCCTGGAAAGGAAATCGATTAATAAGGTAAGTGCCCCCCTCCCGTGCTGATGCACTGTATTAACCAATCACTGATTCCCACGGATGGTGTAACTTACGCTTCTCTCTCCCCCTGCAGTGGTTCCGACTGGAGAATGTACAGTCTGGGGATCTCCATATTAAGGTGGAGACTCTCCAACTTCTATCAGACCCTGCACAGCTGAATAAGGTAAAGTCCGTTTTTCTGGCTGCTTGGGGAAAGGTCGGGGTGTTTTGCCCTTCGGTGCAGCTAATTTAATTGTTTTGCAGGTGTTGAAGCTGAACAAAGAAATTCAGCCACCCAAGAGTGAGGAGCTCTCTTCAGCAGTGCTCTATGCAGTTATCCAGAAAGCCAGAAGTCTGCCGGTGATACGGGTGAGTCAGAAGTTACGCACTTAATATTATTCCACCTATTATAGGCACATATCTTCTTATTTAATCTCTCATTCTCCAGTTCCATTCCCTGTATACATTTTTATTAATCGCATCTGTTCTTCTCTAACAGCCGAAGAAAAGCCTATTGAATCCGCTGGCCAAACTGCAGGTTACTGTCGGAGAGACAGTGAAGAAGAGCGGGGTAAGTACAGATATAACTGTGTCCAACCACAAAAAGGCCATTGTCTTAAGGGTTTTTGCTTCAGGTCATGAACTGGGAGGGGTATTAAGTAGGACTTAGCACTTCCTGCACCATATAGAGAGTAAAGCAGGAACATATATAGGAACATATAGCCAATCACAGAGCTGGCTGGACTGGGATATACACAAATACACAAGATCCCTGATAAAGCACCAATAATAATGAGCAGGCAGGTACTTTTCTTTAACTCCAGTTCTCATTTATTAATCTCTCTGATTGTTCTATTCCCAGGGTAAAAAGAATAACGGAGAGCCAGAGTGGAAAAAGAGGATGCAGATCCTAATAAAGAATCCACTTGGTGAGAAAATGAAGCTAAAGGTGAGTAGAAATGTCCTTTCCTTATTGGATCCGTCACTCCTGTAGATCTAGATTAGGGGCAAGGTCTTGTAGATCTAGAATGGGGGTAAAGTCCTGTAGATCTAGAATGGGGGCAAGGTCCTGTAGATATAGATTAGGGGCAAGGTCCTGTAGATCTAGAATGGGGGCATGGTCCTGTAGATCTAGATTGGGGGCAAGGTCCTGTGGATCTAGAATGGGGGCAAGGTCCTGTAGATCTAGATTGGGGGCAAGGTCCTCTAGATCTAGAATGGGGGCAAGGTCCTGTAAATCTAGATTGGGGGCAAGGACCTGTAGATCTAGAATGGGGGCAAGGTCCTGTAGATCTAGATTGGGGGCTGCTGGTTCTGTGTTTCTCTGTCACTTTCCTTTCTGGGTCACTTACAAGCAATATTTTTACAGGTACGGAATGAGAACAATAAAGTTCTGGGAAGTCTCTCTGTTCCCCTGTCTAACATCATGGCTGCCAAGGACATGACTATTGAGGACTGGTTCCCCCTGAAGTCCAAATCGAAGAACAGTGAGGTTCTGATGAAGCTGCAGCTGAGGGTGAGTGGAGTTTAGTGGGTTTAACATCTGTGCTAGAATATTTCCAAGGTTCTAGATTTGAATGGACATTGGGATAATACTAATATTATACTAATAATATTATATTGAAGAAAGTACATAATACTAATTAGGGCTCATTACATGGGAGGATAAGATGTAGCATAAGATTACACGATAGCACTTGGGAAATTGTCTTTTTTTCTCTGCCACAAGTTTTCTTTATGCATCACTGATTGTCGTTTCTTCCCTCAGATTTTGGCCCCTCGCACTTTTCGTGTGACGCCATAGAAGAGCTTGGAACCCACATTCCAACGAAAGTCCAACGAAAGTCCTTGACCAAAACCGTTAAGCTCTGATTGTTCTGTGCCACTAGACCTGGCACAAACACAGGGCACTGAAGAGGATGAAGGAGGAGGAAGAGGAGGATTAGGGCACTGAGGAGGATGAAGGAGGAGGAAGAGGAGGATTAGGGCACTGAGGAGGATGAAGGAGGAGGAAGAGGAGGATTAGGGCACTGAGGAGGATGAAGGAGGAGGAAGAGGAGGATTTTATTATAAAAGAAAGAAAAGTGACTCTCCCAAGCCTTGTGGTGAAGGAGGGTCTGAAGACCGTTGCCCTGATGTGCCTTCTAGATGGGGATAAAGGGACCCTCCCTAGCCTTGCGGCGAAGGAGGGTCTGAAGACCGTTGCCCTGATGTGCCTTCTAGATGGGGATAAAGGGACTCTCCCTAGCCTTGCGGCGAAGGAGGGTCTGAAGACCGTTGCCCTGATGTGCCTTCTAGATGGGGATAAAGGGACTCTCCCTAGCCTTGCGGCGAAGGAGGGTCTGAAGACCGTTGCCCTGATGTGCCTTCTAGATGGGGATAAAGGGACTCTCCCTAGCCTTGCGGCGAAGGAGGGTCTGAAGACCGTTGCCCATGATGTGCCTTCTAGATGGGGATAAAGTCACTCTCCGTAGACTCAATCCAATTGTTCTTTATCAATAAAGTGCCCTTGTATTAAAACTTAGGCTTTGTCAATTAAAAAAACACTGCAAGTGGTAGAAACATTTAAAACGTTTAATAGAAACTATTGTACTTTTAGGGAACTTAGCGCAATCCCTCTCGTGCAGATATATTTATTGCTTAACCATCGTGTTCCAGAATCCGCATTCCTAACTCTCTGAACGTTCTACCAATGTAGAGCTTGGGTCAGCTGTTTCCAGCTTCACATCTATAGTATGGAAAGGCCAACTTGGGTCGGTACCTTCTATGGGTTATTAACCTGGACAAAGGGGGATGCGTGATGATGGCGTTGGTGCCTCACTGACATCATTATGCAAACCGCTGACATCATCATGAGACGTCTTTCCCATGATGATGTTGGGGAAGGGATTATTCGTCCGGCAGACACAATTCAGAGGATTTCTAAAGGTGGCTATACACGCTAGGCAAGGTCGCCAAGTGAGCAGATCTTCTCCTGATATCCCCACTTACGGGTGGGCGATATCGGGCTAATTAAGGCTAATTCGGTTGTTTGGCCCTGGGGCCGAACAGTTGAATTAGAACGACACGTATAGGTGGAATTGCATCAACGAGCCAATACGGTCCCCGATCCAACTAAATTTTTTAACCTGCCCGATCGATATCAGCCCGATTTCAGGCCAGATATCGGTCGGGCAGGCCAGTCGGTAGTGCCCATACATGGCAGATAAGCTGCCGAATTGGTCTAAGGGACCCATATTGGCAGCTACAATTGGCCCGTGTATGGCCACCTTAACTGGATTTCAGAATGTTGAAAACCAGGCAGAAGGTTTTGATCTGGAGAGCCCCTTGAAAAACCAGGTTGTCTGGGTCAAAATCAGACAGGTGGCAACCCCAGACCCAAATGTTGGATACAGGCAGCGTTTTGCTCACAATAATGGCTATGAACCAATGTGTCCCTTAACCCTTTTACTGCCAGCCATTTTGGTCAAAGCGGAACTTGTATTGCCAGACAGTTTTTGAACATTTTGCACTGTTTCACTTTAGGGGCCTTTCCTCGGGGGGACTTTTAGTTTACCAAGGAAAACAATATATCGTTTTTTTCAGAACAACCTAAGCTTTCAAAATATGGTAGAATTTTTGTGTAATTCCAATTCTGTAACAAGATATAGGCTTCTAAATGTCTAAAAATGCAAAAAAAATCAAATTTTCCATAATATAATCACACATACTAGAAACAAAAATTATTTTATGCACGAATATACAACTGATTTGGAAAGTCCCATGTCTCCTGAACGTGCCAATACCAAATATATATAGTTTTATGGAGATTTCTCACTTGTATAGGTCAAAAACTCCCAGCAGTACACTACCAAATTCCCAAAGCACTGCTCCAAAAAAACTGCATACTTTGGATTTCAAGGCCAAAATTCCACTAACAGAAGGTTTATCCCAGAAAATTGTACATTTTTGGAAAGAACAGATTCTGGGGAATACAGAATAGGCACAACTGTCTGTCTACTCCAAACTATCAAGTCGCAATGCTTTCCTAAAGTTATTGGTTTTTATCAAAATTTGTGATTTTTTTTAAAAATCGCTTCAAAGCTTCTAGTCTATAGTATCTTATCTCCTACAGGTCATAAAGTAACCAAATAAAACACCCTAAATATGAATGCCTGGGGTCCACTGAACAGTTTGATGCCCAATATGTATAGGTTTACCTAAGTATGTGGCATGTAGGGGCCCCAATGTGAACATACCCCATATGAACTGTCATTTCTGTCATTTCAGCTTCTGCAAAATCAACACATTTACATCATTATATGTGGGATGAAGCTAGTAAAAAGTACGCTCACCCCAGAAAGTCATATATTTTTGGAAAGTACACATTCCCCCGAATCTAAAATGGGTACCCATGTCTTTCTACTCCAAAGTACCAAGCCGCACAGCTTTTCTAAAGTTAGCAATTTTGATGACATTTCCAAAAATCCCCTCAAAGCTTCCACTTTGAAGCATCTTATCTCCCACATAGCATTAGGTACCAAGATAAAACACCCTGAATTTGAACGCCAGGGGTCCACTGAACAGTTTGATGCCCAATATGTATAGGTTTACCTAAGTATGTGGCATGTAGGGGCCCCAATGTGAACATACCCCCATATGAACTGTCATTTCTGTCATTTCAGCTCCTGCAAAATCAACACATTTACATTATTATATGTGGGATAAAGCTACAAAAAAGTACGCTCACCCCAGAAAGTCATATATTTTTGGAAAGTACACATTCCCCCGAATCTAAAATGGGTACCCATGTCTTTCTACTCCAAAGTACCAAGCCGCACAGCTTTTCTTAAGTTAGCAATTTTGATGACATTTCCAAAAATCCCCTCAAAGCTTCCAATTTGAAGCATCTTATCTCCCACATAGCATTAGGTACCAAGATAAAACACCCTGAATTTGAACACCAGGGGTCCACTGAACAGTTTGATGCCCAATATGTATAGGTTTACCCAAGTATGTGGCATGTAGGGGCCCGAATGTGAACATACCCCCATATATACTGTCATTTCTGTCATTTCAGCTTCTGCAAAATCAACACATTTACATCATTATATGTGGGATAAAGCTAGTAAAAAGTATGCTCACCCCAGAAAGTCATATATTTTTGGAAAGTACACATTCCCCCGAATCTAAAATGGGTACCTATGTCTTTCTACTCCAAAGTACCAAGCCGCACAGCTTTTCTAAAGTTAGCAATTTTGATGACATTTCCAAAAATCCCCTCAAAGCTTCCACTTTGAAGCATCTTATCTCCCACATAGCATTAGGTACCAAGATAAAACACCCTGAATTTGAACGCCAGGGGTCCACTAAACAGTTTGATGCCCAATATGTATAGGTTTACCTAAGTATGTGGCATGTAGGGGCCCCAATGTGAACATACCCCCATATGAACTGTCATTTCTGTCATTTCAGCTCCTGCAAAATCAACACATTTACATTATTATATGTGGGATAAAGCTACAAAAAAGTACGCTCACCCCAGAAAGTCATATATTTTTGGAAAGTACACATTCCCCCGAATCTAAAATGGGTACCCATGTCTTTCTACTCCAAAGTACCAAGCCGCACAGCTTTTCTAAAGTTAGCAATTTTGATGACATTTCCAAAAATCCCCTCAAAGCTTCCAATTTGAAGCATCTTATCTCCCACATAGCATTAGGTACCAAGATAAAACACCCTGAATTTGAACACCAGGGGTCCACTGAACAGTTTGATGCCCAATATGTATAGGTTTACCCAAGTATGTGGCATGTAGGGGCCCGAATGTGAACATACCCCCATATATACTGTCATTTCTGTCATTTCAGCTCCTGCAAAATCAACACATTTACATCATTATATGTGAGATAAAGCTACAAAAAAGTACGCTCACCCCAGAAAGCCATATATTTTTGGAAAGTACACATTCCCCCGAATCTAAAATGGGTACCCATGTCTTTCTACTCCAAAGTACCAAGCCGCACAGCTTTTCTAAAGTTAGCAATTTTGATGACATTTCCAAAAATCCCCTCAAAGCTTCCACTTTGAAGCATCTTATCTCCCACATAGCATTAGGTACCAAGATAAAACACCCTGAATTTGAACGCCAGGGGTCCACTGAACAGTTTGATGCCCAATATGTATAGGTTTACCTAAGTATGTGGCATGTAGGGGCCCCAATGTGAACATACCCCCATATATACTGTCATTTCTGTCATTTCAGCTCCTGCAAAATCAACACATTTACATCATTATATGTGGGATAAAGCTACAAAAAAGTACGCTCACCCCAGAAAGTCATATATTTTTGGAAAGTACACATTCCCCCGAATCTAAAATGGGTACCCATGTCTTTCTACTCCAAAGTACCAAGCCGCACAGCTTTTCTAAAGTTAGCAATTTTGATGACATTTCCAAAAATCCCCTCAAAGCTTCCACTTTGCAGCATCTTATCTCCCACATAGCATTAGGTACCAAGATAAAACACCCTGAATTTGAACACCAGGGGTCCACTGAACAGTTTGATGCCCAATATGTATAGGTTTACCCAAGTATGTGGCATGTAGGGGCCCGAATGTGAACATACCCCCATATATACTGTCATTTCTGTCATTTCAGCTCCTGCAAAATCAACACATTTACATCATTATATGTGAGATAAAGCTACAAAAAAGTACGCTCACCCCAGAAAGCCATATATTTTTGGAAAGTACACATTCCCCCGAATCTAAAATGGGTACCCATGTCTTTCTACTCCAAAGTACCAAGCCGCACAGCTTTTCTAAAGTTAGCAATTTTGATGACATTTCCAAAAATCCCCTCAAAGCTTCCATTTTGAAGCATCTTATCTCCCACATAGCATTAGGTACCAAGATAAAACACCCTGAATTTGAACGCCAGGGGTCCACTGAACAGTTTGATGCCCAATATGTATAGGTTTACCTAAGTATGTGGCATGTAGGGGCCCCAATGTGAACATACCCCCATTTATACTGTCATTTCTGTCATTTCAGCTCATGCAAAATCAACACATTTACATCATTATATGTGGGATAAAGCTACAAAAAAGTACGCTCACCCCAGAAAGTCATATATTTTTGGAAAGTACACATTCCCCCGAATCTAAAATGGGTACCCATGTCTTTCTACTCCAAAGTACCAAGCCGCACAGCTTTTCTAAAGTTAGCAATTTTGATGACATTTCCAAAAATCCCCTCAAAGCTTCCACTTTGCAGCATCTTATCTCCCACATAGTGTTAGGTACCAAGATAAAACACCCTAAATTTGAACGCCAGGGGTCCACTGAACAGTTTGATGCCCAATATGTATAGGTTTACCTAAGTATGTGGCATGTAGGGGCCCCAATGGGAACATACCCCCATATGATCTATCATTTCAGCTCCTGCAAAATCAACACATTTACATCCTTTATGTGGGATAATGCTACAAAAAAAGTACATTCACCCCAGAAAGCCATATATTTTTGGAAAATACACATCCCCCCGAATCTATAATGGGTAAATATTTCTTATTGCTACAAAGTACCAAGCTGTAAAGCTTTCCTAAGTTTGCAGATTTATATGACATTTTCGAAAATCGCATAAAAATGTTGCAATTTGCCGCATTTATCTCTCACAATTTCTTGATAAAGATCAGATAAAGACAAATCACCCCAAAAAGGAACACCGGAGGTCTACTGAACAGTTTGATGCCCAATATGCATAGATATACCAAAGTCTGCGGTATGTACTGAACCCAAAATGAAAATAGCGCATAAGGATTTCTCGCCTGCCAGCTCAGCTTTTGCACACAGAGCCCCCTGTCAGTGTATTATGTGCCAAAACTTCCCCTAACCATACAGTGACCCCCACAAAACCATATATTTTTGGAAAGTACACATTCTGACAAATCCAACAAGGGTAAAGAGTCCTTTCTACACCAAAGTACCAATCTGCAGAGCTTTCCTAAAGTTATTGGTTTTTATGACATTTCAGAAAATCGCCTAAAAATGTTGCAATTTGTCGCATTTATCTCACACAATTTCTTGCGTACAAAGGCAAGTCACCCCAAATAGGAACACCAGAGGCCTACTGAACAGTTTGATGCCCAATATGCATAGATATACCAAAGTCTGCAGTATGTACTGAACCCTAAATGAAAATAGCGCATAAGGATTTCTCGCCTGCCAGCTCAGCTTTTGCACACAGAGCCCCCTGTCAGTGTATTATGTGCCAAAACTTCCCCTAACTATACAGAGAACCCCACAAAACCATATATTTTTGGAAAGTACACATTCTGACAAATCCAACAAAGGTAAAGAGTCCTTTCTACACCAAAGTACCAAGCCGCAAAGCTTTCCTAAAGTTATCGGTTTTTATGACATTTCAGAAAATCGCCTAAAAATGTTGCAATTTGCCGCATTTATCTCACACAATTTCTTGCGTACAAAGGCAAGTCACCCCAAATAGGAACACCAGAGGCCTACTGAACAGTTTGATGCCCAATATGCATAGATATACCAAAGTCTGCGGTATGTACTGAACCCTAAATGAAAATAGCGCATAAGGATTTCTCGCCTGCCAGCTCAGCTTTTGCACACAGAGCCCCCTGTCAGTGTATTATGTGCCAAAACTTCCCCTAACTATACAGATCCCCCACAAAACCATATATTTTTGGAAAGTACACATTCTGACAAATCCAACAAGGGTAAAGAGTCCTTTCTACACCAAAGTACCAATCTGCAGAGCTTTCCTAAAGTTATTGGTTTTTATGACATTTCAGAAAATTGCCTAAAAATGTTGCAATTTGTCGTATTTATCTCACACAATTTCTTGCGTACAAAGGCAAGTCACCCCAAATAGGAACACCAGAGGCCTACTGAACAGTTTGATGCCCAATATGCATAGATATACCAAAGTCTGCAGTATGTACTGAACCCTAAATGAAAATAGCGCATAAGGATTTCTCGCCTGCCAGCTCAGCTTTTGCACACAGAGCCCCCTGTCAGTGTATTATGTGCCAAAACTTCCCCTAACTATACAGAGACCCCCACAAAACCATATATTTTTGGAAAGTACACATTCTGACAAATCCAACAAGGGTAAAGAGTCCTTTCTACACCAAAGTACCAAGCCGCAAAGCTTTCCTAAAGTTATCGGTTTTTATGAGATTTCAGAAAATCGCCTAAAAATGTTGCAATTTGCCGCATTTATCTCACACAATTTCTTGCGTACAAAGGCAAGTCACTCCAAATAGGAACACCAGAGGCCTACTGAACAGTTTGATGCCCAATATGCATAGATATACCAAAGTCTGCGGTATGTACTGAACCCTAAATGAAAATAGCGCATAAGGATTTCTCGCCTGCCAGCTCAGCTTTTGCACACAGAGCCCCGTCAGTGTATTATGTGCAGTAACCCCCCCTAACTATACAGTGACCCCCAGAAAACCATATATTTTTGGAAAGTACACATTCTGATGAATTCAAAATAGGTAAAGTTATTTTTGTACACCAAAGTTACACCTGGCAAAGCTACGCTAAAAACAGATCAGGAACACTTATATAGGGATAAAATGTGATAAAACCACAAAAATTGTGCAAATCAGTGAAACAACAAAATAAGTTACATGACAGTGTAATTAGTGGCCAGAATATCTGATCCAATAGTTACGCTGTCAAAATAAACAGTTTTTAGGTAAAAGAAAATAAAAACAAAGTGGTAATATGAAAAAAAAAAAAAAAAAAAGCAAAACAAAAAAAACCCAAAGTGTTTGTGTATACATGTGTGTACATGTGTAAAAGTTGTGTGATAGTGTGTAAGTGTGTATATGAGTGTAAATAAGTGTATAAAAGTGTGAAAAATGAAAAAAAAAAAAAAAAAAAAAAATGCTAAAATGTGTGCTGTAAGTGTGTGTAAATGTATGTAAGTGTGTATAAATGTATGTAAATGTGTGTATAAGTGTGTAAAAGTGTGTAAATGCAATAAAAAAAAAAAGTCCTTACCTGTTCCTGAAGACCGATCGCCTCCTTCGTCATTTGGGCCGGCGCTGGGGGAGAGGGAGGAAGCAGGAAGCAGCAGATGCGATGCGATCGCATCTGCTGCTTCCTGGAGGGTCCTGCGAGCGATCGGTTCGCAGGACCCTGATGACAGCCCCCCTGGCACATTGCCCAGGGGGGCTGTCATTGTTAGAAGCCCTCTGCAGCGGCGGCACATGCCGCCGCTGCAGAGGGCAGCGCTTAAACGCCAACGACGTATGAGACACGTCGTTGGCGTTTAAGCCCTTTTACTGCCAGCACGTATGCCATACGTGCTTGGCAGTAAAAGAGTTAAGGTCCCCATACACAGCTGATTTCTGCTGCCAATATCAGTCCTTTAGAAATTGGCTCAGTTCGTTGGTGGGGTCCTCATTCTGACGGCGTCTATGCCCACTGTTTTAATTCAATTTTTTGGCCCCCTAGGTGGGCATATTGGGAGAAGATCTGCTCGTTTGGGGACCTCGCCAACAGTGTATGGCCACCTTTAGTCTCGCTGACTCTCTGGCAGAACAGTTCGGTGTTTGGGCACTTCCTTTAGGTCTGGGACCCCCAATGTCTCTTTATAATTACGTGAATTTTTCACCATTGATTATTGAACGTACCATTGCATCTGATTTCTTTCTTATTTTATCTACCCACAGCCCCACCCTATCCTCTCTGAGAGGCCTTTGATTGGCTGCTTTCAGCCATTTTTTGGGGTATCCCCTATGTTTAAATCTTTTCTGTAAATATTTTGCTCTTTAATTGGCACATCCATCTGATCAAAGCAATTTCTTTCTTAACATCAGCTGTTCTATTCAAATCCCTTGCTACAGAGGCAGTTCTGGGCCCAGCCGGCCAAGTGCCCAAGGCAACCCGCCGGCCAGACTGCCCACCCTGTTGTGTGAGTGCGCATTAATGGTCATGTGTAAACAAGTGTAGCCACGCTGAAGAAGAAGGGGGGGTAATGCGACTAGGGCAAGGGGTAGGCGAGAGAGGCACGTGCCTAGCACCCCCCTCAATGTTGCACCCTAATTCCTAATCCTAATTCCAGCCCTGACACCCAGTGAGAATCCGCAGAGGCTGCTGGCAAGGGCCCGGTATAGGTTCTGCTCTGTATCACCGGTCTGACACCGGCAAGGAACAGTAACACCAAAAAAATGAAACAAGATCAAAGTAATTACTATATTATGTACTGTTGCCCTGCACTGGTAAAAGTTGTGTGTTTGCTACTGTAGTTTATATAAACAAAGCTGCTGTGTAGCCGGGGGGGGGGGGCGCAGCCATTTAAATTGAAGAAAGGAAAAAAAGCACAGGTTATATAACAGATAATCTGTGTATATTCCCATTGTATTCTACAGAGTTTATCTGTTATCTGCTATGTAACCTGTGTCTTTTCTCCTTTTATCCAGCCTGAATGGCTGCCCCCGTGGCTACACAGCAACTTGTTTATATAAACTATAGTAGCTTTGACATTTTTTGGTGTTACTGTTTCTTTAATTTGCAGATAAAGAGAAAGGCTTTGTATAGTGATGCTGAGTAGCACTGCTCCCAGACTGCTCTGCAGCAAGAGGTAAATAACAGGAGGCCTACGCACAAACAAAACGCAGTGTGTGGGGAGGGGGGTCATTAACAGCGAACACAGGGCAAAGCCTCTGGCACTCCATTCCCCCCCACAGTCTGTGCCATCCTAGCACAAAGGGGAAATTTGTCTGCACGGTTCATAGATCCTCCCTGATTAATAGGATTTGGCATCTCTGCGGTGTGGGCAGGACATGGGCACAGACCAGGGCCAGCTGTGCCTTCTTATTAGGCTAATGTTATAAATGGTGCAATAGGGGAGGGTTTATATGGAGCAGTAGGAGGAGTTATAGGGAGCAATAGGAGGAGTTATAGGGAGGGGTTATACTGATTAATAGTAGGAGTTATAGGGAGGTTTATATGGATTTATAAAGATATGTTAAAATGATATTGCAGTTACAAATAACTCTAACACAACTGATTTTTTAAAAATAAATAAAACAAGTATATTGGAATAAGTATATAGTATATCGAAGTTTCTTAAAATTAAATTTTTTTCATTATGTAAAATCGTATATTTGGCTTTACATCCCCTTCAAGTGAGCGAAGCCATATATGTGTGTTGCGTACGGGACATGTGGGGCTCAGGCACATACCGTAGCGCCGCTGCATTTCCATCTCACTCTGGGGTTTATTTATGTTTCCTGAGAATAAAGGAGAGACTGTTTGGGTTAGGGTGTCTGGGTACATGTGCTACACGGATTTATGGTATGTGTGTGTTATTGTATGTGGGGAGAGGAGTCAGGCTGGGGACCTGCTGACAGGTCTGCCCAGGATAGTGGATTAGGGGCAAGAGAGGCTGAGAGCCTGTAGTTTATATAGAAAGATGGGGCTTAATGTCAGGGTGGGCTGCTCTGCACAGAAATATACAGGGGCTGTCTATACACACGCTCAGTGCAATAGGAACGAGAGTACAAATATATATACAGGTATGGGACCCATTATCCAGAATGCTCGGGACCTGGGGTTTTCCGGATAATGGGTCTTTCCATAATTAGGATCTTCTACCTAAATATGCTAAAAACCTTATTTAAACAGTAATTAAACCCAATAGGACTGTTCTGCCCCCAATAAGGGGTAATTATATCTTAGTTGGGATCAAGTACAGGTACTGTTTTATTATTACAGAGAAAAGGGAATCATTTAACCATTAAATAAACCCAATAGGGCTGTTCTGCCCCCAATAAGGGGTAATTATATCTTAGTTGGGATCAAGTACAGGTGCTGTTTTATTATTACAGAGAAAAGGGAATCATTTAACCATGAAATAAACCCAATAGGGCTGTTCTGCCCCCAATAAGGGGTAATTATATCTTAGTTGGGATCAAGTACAGGTACTGTTTTATTATTACAGAGAAAAGGGAATAATTTTTAAAAATGTGAATTATTTGATTAAAATGGAGTCTATGGGAGATGGCCATCCTGTAATTCGGACCTTTCTGGATAATGGGTTTCTGGATAAGGGGTCCAATACCTGCGCTATATATCATAGAAAGGTTGGAGTATATGCAGTGCAGAGATGAATGGACTATAGGAATGAATAGAGGAAAGATATAAACAGACTATAGGAATGAATAGATATAAACAGACTGTAGGGATGAATAGAGGAAAGATATAAACAGACTATAGGAATGAATAGATATAAACAGACTGTAGGGATGAATAGAGGAAAGATATAAACGGACTGTAGGGATGAATACGAGCAGGAATGATTTTGGTGCTACTATTCCTTCTAGATTGCAAGCTCTGTTGAGCAGTTCCCTGCTGTATCAGTCAGTATGTGTAAGTCAGATGAATAGGGGGCTAGAGCGCGGCAGAATATGTTGGCGCTTTATTAGTAGGAGTTAATCAGCGCTGGCTTTTTGTGGTGCCTGAGACCTTTGTGTGTAGGGGAATGTCCCGGGGAGGGAGGGAGGGGACGGCCTGGGGGTCAGATAAAGAAAATGGACTCACTATTAATCGGGAAGCAGAGGGGGGGTATAACTCCATAGAAAGCTTTTCATTGCTCTGTTTGCATATGAATACAGCTGGGTGGCCCTCGCATTTCTACTCCCTTCTCCCATATTCACCCACCTAGCCCAGTAGCTCTATTGGCTATGCCAAGTCCTTTAGTAATGGGCCACTCCCAGAATCCTCTGTCCCACCTTGGTTTACAACACACTACCCTAAATAATAACCCCTTGCACTGACTCCGTTACTGTCCTTTTCAGTGGTGTAACTTACATTTGCTTGTCCCACGGAAAATACATTTTGGGGCCCTGGGCCCACCATACGCACACTCACAGGCACCCTTACCCAGCACGGGGGGGGGGCATGGGCAGGAGGTGGGGGACCTACCTTGTCCCTCCATGCCCCTGACTTGGGATCTGCTGTATGGTAGTTACCCCACTGCCCCCTACACACACTCACGGGCACCCTTACCCAGCAGGGGGGGGCATGTTGCAGGAGGTGGGGGGACCTACCTTGTCCCTCTGACCTGGGATCTGCTGTATGGTAGTTACCCCACTGCCCCCTTCCCCTTAGCACCCATTGTTATACAGAGTGTATTTGCTTCATTCCTTATCCAGCCTCTTTGGGGCCCCACAAACAGTATCCCCGAGGCAGTCACACAGTCACACCCCTCCCCGGCTCCCCCTTCCTTCCATGCTTTACTCTCCGTAGCCCCCCTGCTCCCCCAGATCCCCTGACCCCCCACCCAAACCCACCTTTTCTAGCTGATCACCAGGCTAACCCCTTCTGTTCCCCCTACATTTTTTCTTCTCCCCCCTCCACTTCCCCCCCTTTCCCCCCTCCCAATCACCTTCCCCCCAGGACACAAATGGCTTTCACAAAGCACTCTGGGTAGGAATTAGGGTCACTCAGAGTTGATTGTGTTATTGTTGCTCAGCTTTTTGTGATTAACCCTTAGCCCTCCGTTCGCCTCTCTTCAGAGCCGCATTAGGGTGAGGCCTCATTATTCACATTTGAATGATTTAAAGTTCTGTGTAAGTGTCACTGAAAGCTGCATTAATTCCTCTCTTACTGCACCCCTGGTTCTGACTCTTGAAACAATGTAGCCAAAGTCAGGTCTCCTCCCGCTCTATTAATCAGCCGGCTTCTGCTATAACCAGCAGTGCAGAGAACAGAACACAAATATTGAATGAATTTATATTGAGAAGCTGCTATTGCTAAAGGGTTGCTTTACTTACAGCTTATACCATATATAGGGCCCAGGAACGTGTCCCTGTATTTTTCTTCATAAAAACTGCCAGAAGCCACTAAACTCTAGCACTGGTGTCCCTTAGAGTAGGAGTTGGCAGCTGAAGCCAAGCTGTCTCCCAAGGGAAAACTGCCCTGCAGCACCCTATTGTGTTACCTGCACAGGAGCCCATTCCAGTGCGCCTTGATACAATCTGAAAATTCCATTTAATACTCTATATAGAATCAGTGAGGTAGCCCAGGGGGCCCCAAGAGACAAAAAAATTAATTTGCATGCCCTAAGGGATCTTGTGGAGAAGTGGGCAGGGCTTGGGTGGATCATGGGTGGGGCTTTGTCACAGTGGGTGTGGCTGAGGTTGATTAAGGGTGTGACCTTGCATGCAAGGGACATTTTTTTTCTTTGGGGCCCCATTCTATCTTGCAGGGTTCACTTCCCAGGTGATTGGTAGACTTATAATTGGTGCTCCCTTGGGGGGGGGATGCCCTACAAATGTAGTAGTATTAATAATTACTGATGGCAGCCCTGTATGGAATATGGAATATCTGGGCAATATGGCAGCTCCCACTCAGTGTGCATAATATATAGCAATAACATACTATGAACTTCCCCTTTAAATAGTGGATATTTCCGAGTCTGGTAAGAACTGAATACAGTACAATATTTCTCTGGCAGAATGTTTGTTTTTAAAAGAAAACCTGACGTCTATAAAAGAGCAAACAAATAGCATGAAAAGGGGAACGGGACTGGGTCGCAATCCAACCAGACACACATTTATTGCGATCACAAAGGCGGCCCTTAAACAAACACCGGGGGCGTGTAACCGCTGAGAAAATCAGCGCAATCACCTGCGCTCCCCAATCCCCAAATACACAGCTCAGCGGTTTTATTGTCAAGGGAATCAGGAGTCCCTGGGGGGTAGGAAGAGTGGGATCAGGAATGAGAAGGGTTAATGCATTTCCAGCTCAGCTCTATTCATTGGCACTTTGCATAAAGCTGCTCCCCCCCCCCTCACTTTCCCATGAGCAATAGGCGCTTGAGGACAGTGGGCGTAAAGGGGAAATTTACCCAAAGAGTGTTTTTTACTCAACATATATATATATACAGGTATAGGACCCATTATACAGAATGCTCGGGACCAAGGGTATTCCGGATAAGGGGTCTTTCCGTAGGGCTGTTCTGCCCCCAATAAGGGGTAATTATATCTTAGTTGGGATCAAGTACAGGTACTGTTTTATTATTACAGAGAAAAGGGAATCATTTAACCATTAAATAAACCCAATAGGACTGTTCTGCCCCCAATAAGGGGTAATTATATCTTAGTTGGGATCAAGTACAGGTACTGTTTTATTATTACAGAGAAAAGGGAATCATTTAACCATTAAATAAACCTAATAGGACTGTTCTGCCCCAAATAAGGATTAATTATATCTTAGTTGGGATCAAGTACAGGTACTGTTTTATTATTACAGAGAAAAGGGAATCATTTAACCATTAAATAAACCCAATAGGGCTGTTCTGCCCCCAATAAGGGGTAATTATATCTTAGTTGGGATCAAGTACAGGTACTGTTTTATTATTACAGAGAAAAGGGAATCATTTAACCATTAAATAAACCCAATAGGGCTGTTCTGCCCCCAATAAGGGGTAATTATATCTTAGTTGGGATCAAGTACAGGTACTGTTTTATTATTACAGAGAAAAGGGAATCATTTAACCATTAAATAAACCCAATAGGACTGTTCTGCCCCCAATAAGGGGTAATTATATCTTAGTTGGGATCAAGTACAGGTTCTGTTTTATTATTACAGAGAAAAAGGAAATCAGTTTTAAAATTCGGAATTATTTGATTAAAATTGAGTCTATGGGAGACTGCCTTTCCGTAATTTGGAGCTTTCTGCATAATGGGTTTCTGGATAAGGGATCCTATACCTGTATATATATCCATTCATTCCTGATGTTAATGTAATTGCTACTGAAAGCAATCTGTTGAAATGGTCCCTAGAATGTGGCTGTGTGTATTCCCTGCACTGCTGGTTCTGCCTTTGACACAATGTAGCAGAAGCCAGCTAATTCCCAGACCTGGCAGTGAACTGACATTGCTTCAAAAGTCAGGATTAAAGAACATAGAGGGACAGACAGATGCTGCTTTCAATTTACATTGCCGACTCTGTCCCCCTAGACCAAGGCAGCATTTTATTGGCCAATGACTATTTTCTCCCTGAAATGTAATAAAAAAAAACACAATTAATAAAGAATGGCATGGCTGCAGCCGACTACACACAAGCTGTTACGTTCATCTGCATTTTTATTGTTAGTAGTCACGTTAGAAATATTCAAGGCATCAGCTACTTAATTCTATGGGAAGTGTAAAAAGCAATAAAGCCCCTGCGCGCCGGACTCCCAAAGCTCCATAAGAAAGGGATCGGATCAGGAGGCTTATGGGGCCTGAAAAGAACATTCTGTTCCATTGATAAAGGCGCAAAAGCAGCACTGAGCTCTCAGAGGCCTTTATAGGTCACATTCTGTGGAAGTGCCCCCGGGGGTAACCGTGCCCATACTGCCGGGGCTGGCGACCCACGGCCTGAGCAATGGGATCCTTTATATAATGTATGATTGTTACTATGACTACACATGATCAAGCGCAGTGGTCCCCAACCTTTTTTGCACCACGGACCGGTTTCAAGCAAGACAATTTTTGCAAGGACCGGGGATGGGGGCTGTGGCACAACTAGTGCTAGTAAAAGTTAATATTATGTACTTTATTATTAGTATTATTATTACATACAGCTTAATAAAGTACTTTGGTCCTTGTCGTGATCAGTAGAAATCTTCCTAGGTTTTGCATAGCTATTGTCATGGCTGTGTAACGCATCGGGAGTTGGGATCACAGGTAATTGGGACCAGAGGTGGCCCGGTTCAGCACAGCCCACGGCCCGGTACCGGTCCCCGGACTGGTGGTTGGGGACCCCTGATCAAGCGTGTAACTTGGCACCCTTGGGTCCCTGGCACCCATGGAGCCCCCTCCTGCACCAGCAATCCTTTTAAATGTTGGGGAGCGACAGTGACTTAAACATATGTAAGGGGGGGTAGAAAGTTCTTGTAAGGTCCCCTCATGAGTGTTGGACCACTAGAAAATCTGATCCAAAGAGCTCACCACTCAGGCCAGGTCTGGACTTGGAGCCTAAATAGACCCTGGCATTCTACAAAGGCCCAAACAGCCCCCCAGCAGCCCAATAAATAGTGAGTGTCTATGGCACCTTACAGCAGCCCCTCTGGCATTTGCCTGAACCCACAGTTTGCCAGTCTGGGCCTGATTTTCAGTACACAGAGGCCCAAACAGCCCCCCATAGGCCCAATAAATAGTGAGTGTCTATGGCACCTTACAGCAGCCCCTCTGGCATTTGCCTGAACCCACAGATTGCCAGTCCGGGCCTGATTTTCAGTACACAGAAGCCTAAACAGCCCCCCATAGGCCCAATAAATAGTGAGTGTCTATGGCACCTTACAGCAGCCCCTCTGGCATTTGCCTGAACCCACAGATTGCCAGTCCAGGCCTGATTTTCAGTACACAGAGGCCCAAACAGCCCCCCCATAGGCCCAATAAATAGTGAGTGTCTATGGCACCTTACAGCAGCCCCTCTGGCATTTGCCTGAACCCACAGATTGCCAGTCTGGGCCTGATTTTCAGTACACAGAGGCCCAAACAGCCCCCCATAGGCCCAATAAATAGTGAGTGTCTATGGCATCTTACAGCAGCCCCTCTGGCATTTGCCTGAACCCACAGATTGCCAGTCCGGGCCTGACTTGGGCCACAACACAGATTACCTGCCCTGGCCATCCCCCCAACCAACAAGCCAAGGGCCGATTAGGGCCCACCAGGCTTTCTTTTACTATTCTGGTGGTCCACATTGACCCTGCCCCACTGGATCTGATATTACTCTTTGTTTAAGCCAAAGCAACTAAAATGGTCAAACCTGCCCAATGGACACAATGGCCGATACCCATAGTAGGTGGTTGTTGATACAGATGATTTTTCAAATACACCCGTATTGTCCTGCCTGCCCCCGGCCCCCTCCCCCAGCTCCCATTGACTCCAATAGAAACCCCATAAAAGTGCAGGTGTGAGTGTGCAAATGCCTTATGTGTGCACTTTAGGGGGCGAGGGGGGCCGGCTTCTGCCACATGTCGCACCAACCTGACTACAGTTCCATATTTCCCAGCATCCCCTAGGGCAGACCCGACTTTGGCATATCTCCCTTTGAATAATGACGTGGGCAAGTGTTAATGACACACATGAAAGGAGTGCTGATAGCCTTGTGGCCTGAAGCCTCGCTGTCGACTACTGTTTTGTTGGCGCTGATAGCCAACAGTTGACCCTGACAATTAGAGGGAAATTGCCACTGTAAATAGCAGATTGGCCTGTTCAGCAGATTAGCCGGAGGTGTGACTTGCCTTCTGGGGGGTTATATTCCTGGACCACCCTTGATCCTGCTGCAGTAGAGAAATGGCTAGGTGGCTATAGAATAGTTCTGCAGAGGCTACTGGTCCAACACGGTGTCTGGGCTTTTAGGTGCAGGATTGTGGCTTGGGTTCCAGCATTAGGCTTACTGTGGCCCCCGGGGGTATTAGATAATACAGTTATGCCTGGAATGACCAAGGTGTTAGAGCAGGGGGTGATACATACCTGCAGCCCCCAGCCATTGTGGAACTATAGCAACCAGCATTCTATGAAAGTCTCTGGGCAGCTACTAGGAGCTGAAACTGCCTTGCTGATTTTTAATTAATAATATATAATTTTTACTACAGGGTAACTACTATTATGTGCAGGGAATGTCTCTGAAGATGCAATCAATATGGCAGCTTCCATTCATATGCAGGGCCGCCATCAGAAATCACAGGGCCCCACACACAAAATTTTCTGGGCCCCCCCTCCTCCCACACCCCACCCCCAATGGCCCCTCTCCCAGTGACCCCTCCCAGTACAAAGGACACTGGTAGCCAGGGCCCCCTAAAACATTGGTAGCCAGGGCCCCCCTAAAACATTGGTAGCCAGGGCCCCCCTAAAACATTGGTAGCCAGGGCCCCCCCTAAAACATTGGCAGCCAGGGCCCCCCCTAAAACATTGCTGGTCTTCCCCCAGTGTCCTCATACTACGGCCCGCTCCCCACTGTTTCCTCCGGCTTACTGCGCCCTCACTTTTAAATTACCTGCTGACCACCAATGACAGGGCCCGTAATTTTTAAAGGGGGCCCGGGCTTAAAACCTGTATCATGGCCGAGCCCCCTTTAAAGAGAGGAGTGTCCGGGCCAAGGACGACTGTCCCCCCTGTACCCCCTGATGGCGGCCCTGTTCATATGCACAGACTGAAGCATTGCTGAGGGCCCCTGCCATACACTGATGCTTCTTACAGGTTGTGGGGCCACAGCAACCACATGACCTGTCTGTATTTAGACTGCAAGGGGGCAGGTCGGAGAGGGGCCGGGTAGGAGCGAGATGCCAGATCTGATTAAGACGCAAGAGCGTAGCATGAAATTGCAGGTCACTGCAATGTTGTTTCGGCGCCATGGGAAATGCCTGTGTGTCCCACAGTATTCAGTGCCAGCAGTTTATTTAAGCTAATCCCTCTGTGTAGGTGTACTTTGCCTTTGCTGGCTCATTGGCAGCACTCTACTTATCCAAATAGCATGAAAGGTAAGTGGTTCTACCTGTAGCCTAAATGGGACACCCCTCAAGGCTGTAGCGGGGAGATTATACGGGGTGCACCCCAGCTTCCGACTCTTGAAACAATGTAGCAGATCTCCAGAACTGTTAAGCAGCTGTCTGTACCAGAACAAGCAGTGCAGAGAATGTATAGAGACAGACAGATCTTCTCTTTAATACCGGTTACACATAACTTGGCAATATGGCAGCTCCCATATGTGGGGTGCATGGGATTGAACTCTTTAATCTCAGTTACAAGGGGAAATAAATGAAAGTTGTCCATTAATGGGGGCGAGATTTCCCCCGCGAGGCAACTGGAATGAGAGACAGGAATGACGGGCAGTGATACAGCGAATGGGAAAATAAAGCGCAGAGAGAGGGCTGGGTGTATGGGAGAAGGGAGCGCAGAGACAGGGCTGGGCATATGGGAGAAGGGAGCGCAGAGATGGGGCTGAGCGTATGGGAGAAAGGAGCGCAGAGAGAGGGCTGGGTGTATGGGAGAAGGGAGCGCAGAGAGAGGGCTGGGTGTATGGGAGAAGGGAGCGCAGAGAGAGGGCTGGGTGTATGGGAGAAGGGAGCGCAGAGAGAGGGCTGGGTGTATGGGAGAAGGGAGCGCAGAGAGAGGGCTGGGTGTATGGGAGAAGGGAGCGCAGAGACAGGGCTGGGCATATGGGAGAAGGGAGCGCAGAGAGAGGGCTGGGTGTATGGGAGAAGGGAGCGCAGAGAGAGGGCTGGGTGTATGGGAGAAGGGAGCGCAGAGAGAGGGCTGGGTGTATGGGAGAAGGGAGCGCAGAGAGAGTGCTGGGTGTATGGGAGAAGGGAGCGCAGAGAGAGGGCTGGGTGTATGGGAGAAGGGAGCGCAGAGAGAGGGCTGGGTGTATGGGAGAAGGGAGCACATGAGAAAACACAGTGAAAGGGTTGAGACTGAATTCATGTTTTGTCAGATCTGAATGCGGCTGAACTGGATTTGGTTGCAACGTAATAGAGTTTACAGCTGAAAAGATAAGTTAAAGGGACACTATCACCCCAAGGGGCACTCTGACCCCCGAGGGACACTATCGCCCCCAAGGGGCACTATCATCCCCGAGGGACACTCTCACCCCCGAGGGACACTATCATCTCCAAGGGACACTATCACACCCAAGGGACACTATCATCCCCAGATTACTCTTTTTGCACAATGGACACCAAGATGGATGTTGGACCACTGTGGTCTGAATGCTCTGTTATACAGATAGGCAGAATCTCAGCCATAAAGCAGGGCAGGACTGCTGCTTACAATGGGGGGATCAGATAGGATCTGTGCCACTGTGACAGAATGCTCTGTTATACAGATAGCTAGAATCTCAGCCATAAAGCAGGGCAGGGCTGCTGCTTACGATGGGGGGATCAGATAGGATCTGTGCCACTGTGACAGAATGCTCTGTTATACAGATAGCTAGAATCTCAGCCATAAAGCAGGGCAGGACTGCTGCTTACAATGGGGGGATCAGATAGGATCTGTGCCACTGTGACAGAATGCTCTGTTATACAGATAGCTAGAATCTCAGCCATAAAGCAGGGCAAGACTGCTGCTTACAATGGGGGGGGGGGGGGGGGGTCAGATAGGATCTGTGCCACTGTGACAGAATGCTCTGTTATACAGATAGCTAGAATCTCAGCCATAAAGCAGGGCAGGACTGCTGCTTACAATGGGGGGATCAGATAGGATCTGTGCCACTGTAACAGAATGCTCTGTTATACAGATAGCTAGAATCTCAGCCATAAAGCAGGGCAGGACTGCTGCTTACAATGGGGGGATCAGATAGGATCTGTGCCACTGTGACAGAATGCTCTGTTATACAGATAGCTAGAATCTCAGCCATAAAGCAGGGCAGGGCTGCTGTTTTTGGGAGAGAATGTATTACACTTCTTTCTGCACAAATAGAAACTTGAATGTGATTTTATCCCTGTAACTGATTAAAAGCTTTAGTATTTAGGCAGGCACTGCTGCCAGACTCCATTTGATAAGCGGCCAATTATGTCATTTCAGTCTGGGCAGGACCCACAGGGTTGAGCTGAAGTGAATCTGAGCAACGGAAGGTCCCTATAACCATGTCTCGTGCTGGCGAATCCGTTCCGTATAGCAGCGCTGCTGTATATTCATTTCTTTTGTGTTTTCCTGGAACCTCACCTATAACTCTGACCCTCCAGATGTTGATTATAGGTTCTATCCTCCCTGGCAGTTCCACCACAGGTTCCTTTGCTTGGCAACAGGGTTACCCAGCAGCTGGGGCTAAAGTAACACTCACATCCATTAACATCAACCTTCCTTACTCCCCGGCTTCCCACCCAGCAGGAGCAGCAATAATAAACCTGTGCCTTTATATCACTTTATATTAGCATTTCCTAGCATGCAGCCCTTCAGCTCCCAGCACCCAGTGTCATCTGCAGCACAACCCTATCATTGGGTGAAGGGAATCCTGCCCTGCAGAGCTTACACTCTAATATACATAGGGACACAGATACAATACAGGGAGAGGGAACCATTGGGAGAAGGGAATCCTGCCCTGCAGAGCTTACACTCTAATATACAGAGGGACACAGATACAATACAGAGAGAGGGAACCATTGGGAGAAGGGAATCCTGCCCTGCAGAGCTTTCACTCTAATATACAGAGGGACACAGATACAATACAGGGAGAGGGAACCATTGGGAGAAGGGAATCCTGCCCTGCAGAGCTTTCACTCTAATATACAGAGGGACACAGATACAATACAGGGAGAGGGAACCATTGGGAGAAGGGAATTCTGCCCTGCAGAGCTTACACTCTAATATACAGAGGGGCACAGATACAATACAGGGAGAGGGAACCATTGGGAGAAGGGAATCCTGCCCTGCAGAGCTTACACTCTAATATACAGAGAGACACAGATACAATACAGGGAGAGGGAACCATTGGGAGAAGGGAATCCTGCCCTGCAGAGCTTACACTCTAATATACAGAGGGACACAGATACAATACAGGGAGAGGGAACCATTGGGAGAAGGGAATCCTGCCCTGCAGAGCTTACACTCTAATATACAGAGGGACACAAATACAATACAGGGAGAGGGAACCATTGGGGGAAGGGAATCCTGCCCTGCAGAGCTTACACTCTAATATACAGAGGGACACAGATACAATACAGGGAGAGGGAACCATTGGGAGAAGGGAATCCTGCCCTGCAGAGCTTTCACTCTAATATACAGAGGGACACAGATACAATACAGGGAGAGGGAACCAATGGGAGGGAGGAATGCTGATGATGGAGAATACAGTACATTATACAAAGGGAGAGGGGATACAAATACAGAATGGGAAGGGGCACTGGGAATGCGAGCCTGCAGGGCATACTTTTTATAGGGGCAGAAAGGTACAGGGGAGAGTAGGATAATTAAGTCTTTTTCATTCAGCCGGGCTTTTGTTATGGGCGCTGCAGGGTTAAACAGCAGATCATTGCCTTAGGTGTGAGTGAGTGAATGGAAGTGCTAATGTTTTTGCAAGACTAAAGGGGGAGATCCCTGGGGGCATTTGCTCCCTGTAGCACCTGTCCCTGCCAAGGTCACACTGGGAAACAAGTGCAGCCATCTGTGCGGCCGCGGCTATACCCGACTAGAGCTGCTGCCCATACACGGGCTGGCATTCACTGCCGGCGCCACAATGGCACAGAGTTACACTGCTGCTGGTTGGTCAGTATGGTGGTTCTGCTGGCATCATGGGAGACCCACTGATAGTTGCACAATGTTCAGGTTGAACTTGAGATGCACCATTTAGTTTAGTCTCTTATTACTATGTGGCACCTATGAGCAGCCATCTTTGTTTGTCCTTTAGTGGGCACCAATGAGCAGCCATCTTTGTTTGTCCTTTAGCGGGCACCAATGAGCAGCCATCTTTGTTTGTCCTTTAGTGGGCACCAATGAGCAGCCATCTTTGTTTGTCCTTTAGCGGGCACCAATGAGCAGCCATCTTTGTTTGTCCTTTAGCGGGCACCAATGAGCAGCCATCTTTGTCCTTTAGCGGGCACCAATGAGCAGCCATCTTTGTTTGTCCTTTAGCGGGCACCAATGAGCAGCCATCTTTGTTTGTCCTTTAGCGGGCACCAATGAGCAGCCATCTTTGTCCTTTAGCGGGCACCAATGAGCAGCCATCTTTGTTTGTCCTTTAGCGGGCACCAATGAGCAGCCATCTTTGTCCTTTAGCGGGCACCAATGAGCAGCCATCTTTGTCCTTTAGTGGGCACCAATGAGCAGCCATCTTTGTCCTTTAGCGGGCACCAATGAGCAGCCATCTTTGTCCTTTAGCGGGCACCAATGAGCAGCCATCTTTGTCCTTTAGTGGGCACCAATGAGCAGCCATCTTTGTCCTTTAGCGGGCACCAATGAGCAGCCATCTTTGTCCTTTAGCGGGCAGAGGGCAGAGCTCTGGTAGTAAAACCACAGATTGGCTGATAGCTCCATACCCAGTAACTGTAATGAGACAGCGGCCTTGCTCTTAGAGACGCCCAGGGTCATGTGGGCCTAAATGTATGTGAGACCTAGAGCTGCAAGACACTCCAGGAATGGTCTTACAGTGGGTCCTACTGGAGGGATTTCCTGGCACCCTGGCAGGCCAAAAGCAGTTAAGAGGCAGTCTGCAATCCAATGTGGGGGGGGGGGGGGGGTAGTGCCAATAATATACAGAGACAGTTGCAATCAGAGATACAATTCTAATGCAAAATCAAAAAGAGACAGTTGCAAGACAGCAGACAAACCCAAAAATAAAGCTTGACAGTCTCAAAGTTGACAGTCTGAGCTAATAGGGGAATAGGGCAATGGCAGCTCTATACTGAGAAACAGTCCCAAGTGTCTCTTAAGCAGAAGAAAGAGACAGCTCCAGAGTTCCAGTTTTGTAATACAAAATAAGCAAAAACAGCTCTATCGCTAAGAGTCCCATAGCTGTAAAATAAAGCGCCTGGTGTGAGAGCCATATAGCAGAGACAGCCCCAGCACTGAGATACAGGCAGAGACAGCCTAGTACTGAGAGACAGGCAGAGACAGCCCCAGTACTGAAAGACAGGCAGAGACAGCCCAGTACTGAGAGACAGGCAGAGACAGCCCAGTACTGAGAGACAGGCAGAGACAGCCCCAGCACTGAGAGACAGGCAGAGACAGCCCAGTACTGAGAGACAGGCAGAGACAGCCCCAGTACTGAGAGACAGGCAGAGACAGCCCAGTACTGAGAGACAGCCCAGTACTGAGAGACAGCCCAGTACTGAGAGACAGCCCAGTACTGAGAGACAGGCAGAGACAGTCCCAGTACTGAGAGACAGGCAGAGACAGCCTAGTACTGAGAGACAGGCAGAGACAGCCCTGCGTGTGGGCAGCAGACAGCAGACATGTGGGAGAGGAGGGGAGTGCATTCATATGTAAGTAGAGGGGAGGGCTGGCTGGGGGCTGCTCAAGCTGGAGATATTTGGGAGGAGGTCTCATTCGCTATCTGTTCTCTCTCAGACAGTCGGAGCTGCCAGCTTGCGATCTGCTATTGGGAATGCGACAGAAGCAGGAGGCGCTGCTGGGATAAAGTGCCAGGTAGGAATTGCTACTTTTATTCCCTGTGGGCTCCTCTCCCACTACCCGAGTCCCAGAAACCCCAGGGGGCAAATAGGGCTCTGCGAGTTGCAAACTTCTCTCTGCTGCTTTTACTTTGTCGCTCCGTCAGTTGGTTCTGCTTGGGCTCTGTGCCCGTATGGTCTGTATGTAACCCGTATGGTCTGTATGTAACCCGTATGTGCTTTCCCTGTGCCCCACTTACTGCCCCTGTACCCCCCGCCCCTACTGTGTGTGTGTATGGGCATTCCCAGCACTGAGGGCTATTGGCCTTACCTGCCCCATACTGCCCTCCCTGGGCCCCACTTACTGCCCCTGTACCCCCTGCCCCATACTGTGTATATATGGGCATTCCCAGCACTGAGGGCTATTGGCCTTACCTGCCCCATACTGCCCTCCCTGGGCCCCACTTACTGCCCCTGTACCCCCTGCCCCATACTGTGTATATATGGGCATTCCCAGCACTGAGGGCTATTGGCCTTACCTGCCCCATACTGCCCTCCCTGGGCCCCACTTACTGCCCCTGTACCCCCTGCCCCATACTGTGTATATATGGGCATTCCCAGCACTGAGGGCTATTGGCCTTACCTGCCCCATACTGCCCTCCCTGGGCCCCACTTACTGCCCCTGTACCCCCCGCCCCTACTGTGTGTGTGTATGGGCATTCCCAGCACTGAGGGCTATTGGCCTTACCTGCCCCATACTGCCCTCCCTGTGCCTGACTACTGCTCCCAATTAGTCGGCTTCAGTGCACCCTTTCAGGAGTCGGAGATTACACAAAGAAAGTAGGGCATTATTGCCCCCTGCATTCCTCAGCCGTGAAAGCATTGGCCCTGGGGCAGCGCTCTGCAGGCATTATTCATTATTCTGCTAGCCAATGTGCGGCTCAAATAGCAAAGCTGGCAAGGAGCTTGTGTTTCTGCATTGCCCGTGTTCCCTAGTTTGTTAGATTGTCAGCTCTGTTGGACGGGATTTCCTTTTCCCAATGGTTCCCTTTCCCTGTTTAGAATATGGGTCTTCTGTGTATTAGAGTGTAAGCTCTGCAGGGCAGGATTTCCTTCTCCCAATGGTTCCCTCTCCCTGTATTGTATCTGTGTCCCTCTGTATATTAGAGTGTAAGCTCTGCAGGGCAGGATTTCCTTCTCCCAATGGTTCCCTCTCCCTGTATTGTATCTGTGTCCCTCTGTATATTAGAGTGTAAGCTCTGCAGGGCAGGATTCCCTTCTCCCAATGGTTCCCTCTCCCTGTATTGTATCTGTGTCCCTCTGTATATTAGAGTGTAAGCTCTGCAGGGCAGGATTCCCTTCTCTCAATGGTTCCCTCTCCCTGTATTGTATCTGTGTCCCTCTGTATATTAGAGTGTAAGCTCTGCAGGGCAGGATTCCCTTCTCCCAATGGTTCCCTCTCCCTGTATTGTATATGTGCCCCTCTGTATATTAGAGTGTAAGCTCTGCAGGGCAGGATTCCCTTCTCCCAATGGTTCCCTCTCCCTGTATTGTATCTGTGTCCCTCTGTATATTAGAGTGTAAGCTCTGCGGGGCAGGATTCCCTTCTCCCAATGGTTCCCTCTCCCTGTATTGTATCTGTGTCCCTCTGTATATTAGAGTGTAAGCTCTGCAGGGCAGGATTCCCTTCTCCCAATGGTTCCCTCTCCCTGTATTGTATCTGTGTCCCTCTGTATATTAGAGTGTAAGCTCTGCAGGGCAGGATTCCCTTCTCCCAATGGTTCCCTCTCCCTGTATTGTATCTGTGTCCCTCTGTATATTAGAGTGTAAGCTCTGCAGGGCAGGATTCCCTTCTCCCAATGGTTCCCTCTCCCTGTATTGTATCTGTGCCCCTCTGTATATTAGAGTGTAAGCTCTGCAGGGCAGGATTCCCTTCTCCCAATGGTTCCCTCTCCCTGTATTGTATCTGTGTCCCTCTGTATATTAGAGTGTAAGCTCTGCAGGGCAGGATTCCCTTCCCCCAATGGTTCCCTCTCCCTGTATTGTATTTGTGTCCCTCTGTATATTAGAGTGTAAGCTCTGCAGGGCAGGATTCCATTCTCCCAATGGTTCCCTCTCCCTGTATTGTATCTGTGTCCCTCTGTATATTAGAGTGTAAGCTCTGCAGGGCAGGATTCCCTTCTCCCAATGGTTCCCTCTCCCTGTATTGTATCTGTGTCCCTCTGTATATTAGTGTATAAGCTCTGCAGGGCAGGATTCCCTTCTCCCAATGGTTCCCTCTCCCTGTATTGTATCTGTGCCCCTCTGTATATTAGAGTGTAAGCTCTGCAGGGCAGGATTCCCTTCTCCCAATGGTTCCCTCTCCCTGTATTGTATCTGTGTCCCTCTGTATATTAGAGTGTAAGCTCTGCGGGGCAGGATTCCCTTCTCCCAATGGTTCCCTCTCCCTGTATTGTATCTGTGTCCCTCTGTATATTAGAGTGTAAGCTCTGCAGGGCAGGATTCCCTTCTCCCAATGGTTCCCTCTCCCTGTATTGTATCTGTGTCCCTCTGTATATTAGAGTGTAAGCTCTGCAGGGCAGGATTCCCTTCCCCCAATGGTTCCCTCTCCCTGTATTGTATTTGTGCACCTCCCTATATTAGAGTGCAAACTCTGCGGGACAAAAATTCTTATGCCTGAACAGATAGTAATGTATCCATCCGTATATTAGATTGCAGGCTTCTTGGCACAGGCTACAGGTGCTTATTGGTTTGTCCTTCTATATAAGTGTAAGCTCTCCGGGACAGCATTCCTATTAACCCCTCCCCCCCCACATACTGTATTAGTATTTAGCTCTGTTAATTAGACTGGCTGCTCTGCAGGGCAGGATTGCTGATTGGTTGGCCTCTGTGCTTCTACATTTAATGGACCAAGCTAAAAATTCTCAGTAAGTGGCCCCGCACGTGCCATACTCCCCAGCACCCCAGTTAGTGATGGCGGCTTGACCTCCTACCAAACGATACCCGGGGGAGACTGCACCCTAAAACATTTCACTGCTGAATTTGTGAATCATAATTTTCTCACAGTCGATTAAAGAGAAGAACAAGAAACTTCTTGCCCCAGGGGGAAACATACGAGGTGTAAATCTGTCTGCAAATATTCATCTCCAATTGTCGGCAATTACACAGGATTATTCCTACAGAGCTTTGTTCAGTACTTGTCCCTTGGCTCCTTTCCCTGAGCTGCGAGAACAGACATTTGTTTTTATTTAAACAAAAACTGCTCTCATAGAATGGACTGCATCTTGCCTTATTATACACACAGTTACAGCCCCTGGCACACCTTGCCTTATTATACACAGTTACAGCCCCTGGCACACCTTGCCTTATTATACACACAGTTACAGCCCCTGGCACACCTTGCCTTATTATACACACAGTTACAGCCCCTGGCACACCTTGCCTTATTATACACACAGTTACAGCCCCTGGCACACCTTGCCTTATTATACACACAGTTACAGCCCCTGGCACACCTTGCCTTATTATACACACAGTTACAGCCCCTGGCACACCTTGCCTTATTATACATACAGTTACAGCCCCTGGCACACCTTGCCTTATTATACATACAGTTACAGCCCCTGGCACACCTTGCCTTATTATACACACAGTTACAGCCCCTGGCACACCTTGCCTTATTATACACACAGTTACAGCCCCTGGCACACCTTGCCTTATTATACACACAGTTACAGCCCCTGGCACACCTTGCCTTATTATACATACAGTTACAGCCCCTGGCACACCTTGCCTTATTATACACACAGTTACAGCCCCTGGCACACCTTGCCTTACTATTCACACTATATCCCACAGTTACAGCCCCTGGCACACCTTGCCTTATTATACACACAGTTACAGCCCCTGGCACATCTTGCCTTATTATACACACAGTTACAGCCCCTGGCACACCTTGCCTTATTATACACACAGTTACAGCCCCTGGCACACCTTGCCTTATTATACACACAGTTACAGCCCCTGGCACATCTTGCCTTATTATACACACAGTTACAGCCCCTGGCACACCTTGCCTTATTATACACACAGTTACAGCCCCTGGCACACCTTGCCTTATTATACACACAGTTACAGCCCCTGGCACGCCTTGCCTTATTATACACACAGTTACAGCCCCTGGCACACCTTGCCTTACTATTCACACCATATCCCATCTCTCAGTACTGTACACACTGTCCCTGCTCTGTGGGGCACAACATATGGCAGCTGGGGAGTGGAGTTCACCTTTCCGGTCTCTCTCCCCTACATTTCTGTTTTCTCTTTATTTCCTGCCAGTGTGCCGGCAATAGTGTACGTGAGTGAGTGTGAGCGGTGGGGCAATGCGGTGGGGCCTTGCACGACTGAAGACACCAGGGTGGCATTTCACTTGGATGAGATGATGAATGTGGAAGGTTGCTCTTTGCATGTGAATTAGCGAGCACAAAACCGTGTTGTACTCCCCAGAATGGGCCGATTATGCAAGAATGCAGACACAATTGTGCTTGCACTTTGCCCCAAAATACCACATATTGCAGGAATTTCTCTGCTTGCCCCTCCAATTAAAATTGCTCATGATACCCTGTAGATGATCAAGATTAAATCTAATTATAGGTCTAACCTCTCCTTATTTATGCCTATAATGTTCCCTTTCTCACTAACGATGCCCCTCCGTGTCTCCTATTGTGTGACTGCTGTACAATGTGTCAGGCACGGCAGCCCTATGCTATAATGCTTCTGCCTTGGCCCAGTCACCTGTCCTGATGCCCCTCTCTGTTGCCCTCTGCTGGCGACTTCCCAGTTACTGGCGCTGGGCACTTCTGCCTCTCAGGGGAACAGTGTGGTGCAGTTATTGATGGGCTTTCCCTGCTTTAGCTAAGCTTTCTTATTCCTCTCTCCAGCGCTTCAGTCTGTCAGCTTGAAAGCTCAGTCGGGGCACATAGGAACCAACTGGCTGTGGCAGAAAATGCTAATAATGAACATAAATGTGCAATGTATAGAAGTCCCGGTTAGGTTAAATTACAGAATCTGGCTCGTGATGTCATCAATTTTATCCAAATAAACTAAATTCAAGGGCAACTCCACCCAAACACAATTTAAACTTTTTGAAAAGTAAGCATCATTTCTAAGTAACTTTGCAATATACATCAATTAAAAAATATGCAGCCTTTTCATTTTAATGTCATAATAGAGTTTGGGACAGTTCCCTAAGCCCCGCCCCCTGTTCCCCTGCTGATCTGGCTGACTACTTTGTGACTCAGATAAAATGTAACAGTAGTCTCCTGTCCCCAGCCTGTATCCTCCCAATCCCAAAATCCCCTGCTCACGTGATGTCAATAAGGAAAGGAACATCCCAGTGCAATGTGGGTCATGTAGTCCCTGGGTGCTGTCTGTAAGCTGTGGAGAAGTTTTTACAATTTGTAACATCAATGTTTTAGTCCCTCCTCCCCTGCCAGGCTATCAGATAATGCAGAAAGAGAAGCACACAGTAAGCACATAGTTCCCTTGTTTGGACAAGGTTGTGCCAGTTTCTTGCTAGTTGTGAAAATGCTGGGGGTGAATCTTCTGCATGTATGATAAACAGGAAGGGGGTGTAGAAGCACAAATAACATGGGGATACAGGGGGGACTAGGGAAGGGCATAGAGTGTGTGGATAGGGGATAGACGGGGGGACTAGGGAAGGGCATAGAGTGTGTGGATAGGGGATAGACGGGGGGACTAGGGAAGGGCATAGAGTGTGTGGATAGGGGATAGACGGGGGGACTAGGGAAGGGCATAGAGTGTGTGGATAGGGGATAGACGGGGGGACTAGGGAAGGGCATAGAGTGTGTGGATAGGGGATAGACGGGGGGACTAGGGAAGGGCATAGAGTGTGTGGATAGGGGACAGACAGGGGGGACTAGGGAAGGGCATAGAGTGTGTGGATAGGGGATAGACACGGGGGACTAGGGAAGGGCATAGAGTGTGTGGATAGGGGATAGACAGGGGGAACTAGGGAAGGGCATAGAGTGTGTGGTTAGGGGATAGACGGGGGGACTAGGGAAGGGCATAGAGTGTGTGGATAGGGGATAGACAGGGGGAACTAGGGAAGGGCATAGAGTGTGTGGATATGGGATAGATAGGGGGAACTAGGGAAGGGCATAGAGTGTGTGGATAGGGGACAGACAGGACTAAATATATGGGTATATAGGAAAGGTGCTCTACAAACCCCCTCCCATGAGGGAAAATGCTGATGGATTTTATTATTCCCACCCTGCGTGCCCCCTAGTTCCTCCAATGTCCATCACTCCGTGACCCTCTGCTCACAACAGGATGGGAAAGGATGAGCCCTATGTAAATAAGCAGAGATTCACTTTCCTGTTGGGAGAAGAGAGGATATTTTTATCTTCTTCAAGGAAGAGCTAAATCGTAGCTGTCCTAAAGGCAAAGCGGCCTCTAATAATGAGTACGAGCAGGTCTGGGAGTCAAAATAGGCCCTGGCATGCCAAGTACACACAGGCCCAAACAGCCCAACCCCCATAGGCTCAATAAATAGTGAGTGTCTATGGCACCTTACAGCAGCCCCTCTGGCATTTGCCAGAACCCACAGATTGCCAGTCTGGGCCTGATTTTCAGTACACAGAGACCCAAACAGCCCCCCCATAGGCCCAATAAATAGTGAGTGTCTATGGCACCTTACAGCAGCCCCTCTGGCATTTGCCTGAACCCACAGATTGCCAGTCTGGGCCTGATTTTCAGTACACAGAGACCCAAACAGCCCCCCATAGGCCCAATAAATAGTGAGTGTCTATGGCACCTTACAGCAGCCCCTCTGGCATTTGCCTGAACCCACAGATTGCCAGTCCGGGCCTGATTTTCAGTACACAGAGGCCCAAACAGCCCCCCATAGGCCCAATAAATAGTGAGTGTCTATGGCACCTTACAGCAGCCCCTCTGGCATTTGCCTGACCCACAGTTTGCCAGTCCGGGCCTGAGTACAAGCTTTCCATGCTGAAGGCACAGAGTTTAGCACCTACATTAGGCAATAAGCCTAATAAGATGGTTAGTGCCAAAGAGCCAATCAGGATTTTGGTCCCATGTATTATTTATATTGGATATTTCCCCACCACCTACAGCCTAATGCAGCAATCTGATGGAGAACATGTCCGCTTTCCTATTGTTTATACGGAGGCTATAGATGCCATAGGTACAAATAAGCACACATTGCTGGGTGTTTAGCACATTAAAGTCCTTGCATTGACAGGAAAATAGAAGCCACAAATACTCGTTATACGGGTTTGTGGTCAGTACACAGAATACCATAGTGCCACGCTAAACCTGTGGGTAAATACTGGGTGTGAGGGAGACTACTGGCTCTACAGAAGAAATGAGTTGGGTATTAATCCAAACCTATGCCCCTCTAGGTGGCAACTGGGTGCAAATCAGGGTTCACAATTTGGGACTGTCCAGCCTAAATCCGGGGCATTTAGAGGGTATGGGAAGCCCCCGGTGTTGCATGTAACAACGCAGAATTCTGCAGAAATCCTGCGCTGATGTTCTGCTGACATGACAGGACGTGTGTGTAAATGTATTGTCCCTACTGACAAATAACTGCTATGTTACTGCACGCTCAGGCACTCTCCCTCTTATTCCTCTCGGGGCAGAAAATATGTGGCTCATGTAGCTTTCTGATAATATAACTGCAGGGGGGCGTGTTGGTTCTTTTTCTAACCCAACATGTCTTGTCACAAACAAGACTCAGAGACAAGGTTCTGGTGCAGAGAGACATGCATAGAGACTGGTGCAGAGAGACATGCATAGAGACTGGTGCCACTGGTACAGAGAGACATGCATAGAGATTGGTGCCACTGGTGCAGAGAGACATGCATAGAGACTGGTGCCACCGGTGCAGAGACATGCATAGAGACTGGTGCCACTGGTGCAGAGAGACATGCATAGAGATTGGTGCCACTGGTGCAGACAGACATGCATAGAGACTGGTGCCACCGGTGCAGAGACATGCATAGAGACTGGTGCCACTGGTGCAGAGAGACATGCATAGAGACTGGTGCCACTGGTGCAGAGAGACATGCATAGAGACTGGTGCCACTGGTGCAGAGAGACATGCATAGAGACTGGTGCCACTGGTGCAGAGAGACATGCATAGAGACTGGTGCCACCAGCAGAGACATGCATAGAGACTGGTGCCACTGATGCAGAGAGACATGCATAGAGACTGGTGCCACTGGTGCAGAGAGACATGCATAGAGACTGGTGCCACTGGTGCAGAGAGACATGCATAGAGATTGGTGCCGCTGGTGCAGAGAGACATGCATAGAGACTGGTGCCTCTGGTGCAGAGAGACATGCATAGAGACTGGTGCCTCTGGTGCAGTGAGACGTGCATAGAGACTGGTGCCACTGGTGCAGAGACATGCATAGAGACTGGTGCCGCTGGTGCAGAGAGACATGCATAAAGACTGGTGCCGCTGGTGCAGAGAGACATGCATAGAGACTGGTGCCTCTGGTGCAGAGAGACATGCATAGAGACTGGTGCCTCTGGTGCAGAGAGACATGCATAGAGACTGGTGCCTCTGGTGCAGAGAGACATGCATAGAGACTGGTGCCGCTGGTGCAGAGAGACATGCATAGAGACTGGTGCCTCTGGTGCAGAGAGACATGCATAGAGACTGGTGCCTCTGGTGCAGAGAGACATGCATAGAGACTGGTGCCTCTGGTGCAGAGAGACATGCATAGAGACTGGTGCCGCTGGTGCAGAGAGACATGCATAGAGACTGTTGCCTCTGGTGCAGAGAGACGTGCATAGAGACGGTGCCGCTGGTGCAGAGAGATGTGCATACAGACTGGTGCCACTGGTGCAGAGAGACATGCGTAGAGACTGGTGCCACTGGTGCAGAAAGACATGCATAGAGACTGGTGCCACTGCTGTAGAGAGACATGCATAGAGACTGGTGCCACTGGTGCAGAGAGACATGCATAGAGACTGGTGCCACTGGTGCAGAGAGACATGCATAGAGACTGGTGCCACTGGTACAGAGAGACGTGCATAGAGACTGGTGCCACTGGTGCAGAGAGACATGCATAGAGACTGGTGCCACTGGTACAGAGAGACGTGCATAGAGACTGGTGCCGCTGGTGCAGAGCGCAGTGCCGGGCTAAGCCAGGTAGGCGCCCTAGGCCCGTCCACCCCACTCACCCCAAACCTAACACTTATTGCCTTTAGGCAGGGCTCCTATAATTCAATGGCATTTGACTCACATAGACCCACAGTTTCCGGTGCCATTGAGGCTTGCATGGTGGGTTTAGAATTTGCATCATTGTAGGCTTCCAAGATCACAATATGTTATTAAGACTATGTCTGACCTTAAGAATGAAGACTATTAGAGATAAATGTCCAGTTATACTAAAGTCTATTCCGGCTAAAATCTGACATTTGTTCATTTGCTTTATACAGGCTGCGAAGTGATGCTGAAACGCAGTACCCAGTGAATACGAGGAGCTACTGCCATCTAGTGGTCAGATCTTGTTCGTGCAGCATTATACAGTGGGCTGCCTCTACTGGACCATGTTGTAAATCCACTCACAAAGAGGAATTCATTTGTTTCTGTGTGTGTGGCCATGAAGACAAAAGGGGAGTTATCAAGGAGAGTAGCATCTGGAGTCTCTTTCTGCCACCATCTGTTGGCGAAACCTACTTCCACCTCACAGTCTCTTCCATAAACCCGCGAGCAGTCTGCTTTTGAAGGCAACCAAACACCATTTCAGCGATATCCTTCCAGTAATGATTGTGTCCCCCAGATAAGAGACATTCGGACTTTGTGGATAGAAATCAAGAACTGACAAAACCATGGATCTTCTGCAGCCCCCCAATCGGCTCCTCCGACTGTACAGAGAGTATCAGAACAATGAAGTCATCTCCCTGCACTATAACTTCACGGGAAAGCTCAACACCAGCAGGTACAAGGGTGGACTAAAGGCCGAGGCTGTGTTTTTTTTGGTGGTTTGTGTCTTCATCGTCTTGGAGAACCTCATTGTGCTCTTGGCTCTCTGGCGCAACAAGAAATTTCATTCCCCCATGTTTTATCTCCTGGGGAACCTGACGCTGTCGGACCTTCTGGCGGGGGTGGCGTATATAGTCAACATTCTGATGTCTGGTGCCAACACTTTGCGCCTCACTCCCGCCATGTGGTTTGTTAGGGAGGGAGGTGTCTTTATCACACTAACTGCATCCATATTTAGTCTGCTGGCTATCGCCATAGAACGGCACATTACTATGGTTCGGATGAAACACTACAGCGGGGACAAGAAGGGTCGAATGGCCTTGCTCATTGGAGCAGCTTGGCTTGTCTCCATCCTATTGGGCGTGTTGCCGATATTGGGCTGGAACTGCATCAGCAACCTGCAGTCTTGCTCCACCATTCTACCTTTGTACTCAAAGAACTACCTTCTGGTCTGCATAAGCATCTTCCTGGCCATTCTCATAGCCATCGTGGTGCTCTATCTCCGCATTTACAGGATTGTCAAGGTCAACAGCCAGCGACTTGGCACCCTGCGTAAGGGGACCCTGAAGAAGTCCCAAAAGTACATGGCCCTGTTGAAAACTGTCACCATTGTGGTGGGAACTTTTATCATGTGCTGGCTTCCTCTGTTTGTACTTTTTCTCTTTGATGTATCATGTGAGGTCAACGCCTGCCCTATTCTCCTAAAAGCAGACTATTTCCTTGGCTTGGCCATGATCAACTCTCTCCTGAACCCAATTATCTACACGCTCACCAGCCGTGACATCAGGAGGGCCATCCTTAAACTGGTTTTCTGTCTATGCCTATCATCTGATGAAGGAGAGGGCAGGCGCAGGCTTTGGTTCCTTCCTGTAATAGAGGGAAGCACAAGCAAGTCGGAGAAATCTTCCCACAAACACGAAGCCCTAGAAACCACCGTATCATCGGGTAATGGAACCCCCACCCCAGTGAAGTGTCTTATGCCTAAAAATGTGGATTACTGAGCCCATTTGGATTTTAAAACTTGATGTGAAGGACACAAAGAAGGAGTAAGTGTCATGTCCTATCACATTGTAGAGAATTGCCCAGGAGGAAAGATGGTAGATACACCTGGAACCTTACATCCTGAAGGATAGTGGAGCTATCTAGAACTTGGACCTTTATTGCCTGAGGCACAGATAAATACCTGGAACTTTATAACATTTAAGCTCATGGAATTAAAAGCACAACAAAGTTCCGAGGGCTGTTTGTGATGAAGGGGTATGCAAGGCTCCTAAATGCCACAAGTAAGGGAAGGCATATAGCTTACACAACGTAAATACTAATGCTCCCATCACCATAAGGCTTCACCAACGGTGCTCAGGTGTTGAGAACAACAGTCCTCATAAAGTACATCATAAGGGACATCAGGGTCTTAAGAATGATTTGGGGTGTGTTAGCCAACCATAAAACAGTAGATGTAGAAGATCAGCAAAAGATCTTTGGAACCTTCAGGTCTCCGTAGGGTAAAATGCCCCAGAACTTGTGCCCTTTGGGAATATCAGCCTGATGTTAGGGGGGTGAAGAGGCAGCAGCTGTTGTTAGAATGGTTTAGCACAGAGCCCACAGTGTTACCGAGACGCAAGTGTATATTTTGTATGTATTATTTGTATATAAAATAAGGAGTGAATTGTTACATATGATTGGGACTGCTGTGTTTGTTATAGTCTATGCAATATTATTATATGGTTATTACCATACACCATACACGGTAGCTGCTGGCGGGGAAACAATTTCATTGTTTCCTATTGGATCAGTGGACATTTGTGGGACTGAGCCATCAGGGGACGTGGAACACTAGCTAGGGGGGCATTAACCCCATTGGGGAAGAATATCAGCTATGTTGGGGGGGGGGGCTAACCATATGCTGGGCCTCAAAGGAAAAGTGCTGTTATAGGGCATTATTTTGGGACTACTTGCCCTATAGAAAACAAAAATACCCCTATTCCAGCCAGGCACAAGTAAGACATGGAACATACCATTCCTTTAAAGGAGATGTTCACTTTTATATTAAGTATGTTATAGAAGAATCTGTTCTAAGCAACTTTTCAATTAGTCTTTTTTAATCAGTTACATGGATCTTGGAAATATTATCTTTTCAGTGTTATGGGGGGCCCAGGGAAAAGAGGTGCCCGGACTGCGGGGTCTGCTTCCACTATAATTGTTACATCAATGAGCTTTATTGTGATCTTTAATTGCTGATCTACTTTTCCATGTTGTCTGTCTGTTTACCAGGGCAACCAGATAGCAAATGCCAAACTGCAAAACAAAAAAATGTCAAGATTCACAAAACCACAAGAAATAACAAAAATTGCTAATTTGCTAATTGTCTTAGAAGAGTAAAATGTAATATTAAGGTAAACTACCTCGTTAATGCATACCATTCGCTTTAAATGAAACCCACTCTGGGCTGATAAACACACTCCCAGCATGCACTTTCCCTTGCATCGAAGGGACACCTAAGCAAATGAGAAGCCACCTTGGCTACACAGGTAAAGAATCGGCCAAACATAACATTTGTAAATAGTTCTGTATATAAGCACTGTACATAAATAAATGTATATGAAGTTGGATGAACCCATTGCTGCCTGAGGGTGATTATTTTCCTATACAGATACAGGGATGTTGGAGATAAGGGTGGGAGGCATTGACAAAAAGAAGGAAACTCATTGGGGCCCCAAGCTTGATGGAGGCTCCCTCTTCACTAAGCACCACACTGGCTGGGAACAGATTCACTACTTTCTCCTTTTACAGGTATAGGATCCCTTATCGGAAAGCCCATCTCCCATTGATTCCATTATAAGCGAATGATTCTAATTTTTAAAAATTATTTCCTTTTTCTCTGTACAGTACCTGTACTTGATCCCAACTAAGATATAATTACCCCTTATTGGGGGCAGAACAGTCCTATTGGGTTTATTTAATGGTTAAATGATTCCCTTTTCTCTGTAATAATAAAACAGTACCTGTACTTGATCCCAACTAAGATATAATTACCCCTTATTGGGGGCAGAACAGCCCTATTGGGTTTATTTCATGGTTAAATGATTCCCTTTTCTCTGTAATAATAAAACAGTACCTGTACTTGATCCCAACTAAGATATAATTACCCCTTATTGGGGCAGAACAGCCCTATTGGGTTTATTTAATGGTTAAATGATTCCCTTTTCTCTGTAATAATAAAACAGTACCTGTACTTGATCCTAACTAAGATATAATTACCCCTTATTGGGGGCAGAACAGCCCTATTGGGTTTATTTCATGGTTAAATGATTCCCTTTTCTCTGTAATAATAAAACAGTACCTGTACTTGATCCCAACTAAGATATAATGAATCCTTATTGGATGCAAAACAATCCTGTTAGGTTTAAATGATGTTTAAATGATTTTTTAGTTGGCGTAAGGTATGGAGATCCAAATTACGGAAAGATCCCTTATCCGGAAAGCCCCAGGTCCCGAGCATCCTGGATAACAGGTCCTATACCTGTATTATTATGGAAATGCCAGGGGGCAGTGCCAGTGCTTGTGTAGGTAGGCTCCTTGATCCCCCCAGGCTGTTCTACACATTCTGGTTTATTGCATCGCCCACAGCATATATACAATAAATGGCTGGCGGGGGTTAATGATGGACAGGCCACCCACATGAAGTCACCTACTGTATATGATAGGGATATTAGAAGACATTGAGGATTTCTGTGACCATATAAAGGCACAAGGCTGCAGGCTGAGTTATACAGGGAACTCTGAGTATCACTCATGTATTATAAGGGATAATGTACCCCCTACTGTAAATGATAAGGATATTAGCAGTCACTGAGGGATTCTGTGCCCATATAAAGGCACAAGGCTGCAGGCTGAGTTATACAGGGAACTCTGAGTATCACTCATGTATTATAAGGGATAATGTACCCCCTACTGTAAATGATAAGGATATTAGAAGTCACTGAGGGGTTCTGTGCCCATATAAAGGCACAAGGCTGCAGGCTGAGTTATACAGGGAACTCTGAGTATCACTCATGTATTATAAGGGATAATGTACCCCCTACTGTAAATGATAAGGATATTAGCAGTCACTGAGGGGTTCTGTGCCCATATAAAGGCACAAGGCTGCAGGCTGAGTTATACAGGGAACTTTGAGTATCACCCATGTATTATAAGGGATAATGTACCCCCTACTGTAAATGATAAGGATATTAGAAGTCACTGAGGGGTTCAGAGACCATATAAAGACTTATAAGTGCCAAAAGAAAGTAACCGCCCATGCAACTGCATCCAATTTTCACACAATTTTGGTAATTCTGGCAAATCAGAAGCAAGTGTTGTAGGCGCTCACTGCGCGCTAATGTGTGTGGGTGTCATAATGTATAGTTACACTAGGTGGCACCCATGGGAATATGAGACCCTTTTTTCTGGCATAGTTCTTATCACTTGATAAATGATGATTCACATGGAAACTACAAAGCTATGATTTAATAAATTAAATGTCAGAATATATTAGTGTCTTCTAGTGAAACTGCCTGGGAGGGTCACAGTGTAAAAATCTGATCAAGAACAATACAAACAAATATATCATAACACTGGGAATTGCTGGGAGCCAATGTCATTAGGCCCCCTATGCCTCCTGGGCCCCTCACTGGTGGGGTTGATGCGAGTGCGTCACAAAGTGGGAGGGGCATCGCTTGCATTTCTTGGCCTGAACCCAAATGACTCGCCCATTACCAGTGAAAATAAAATAGCTTGGTTGTTTTTGTGTTCAACCACTATAGAGAGATTAACTCCAATTTTTGGGGTTGTTTTTGTACCTGGAGGGGTTGAGTAGGCAGCTTCTAACAGCCCCCTGTGTTAGAGTCCTGTGCAGAACCAATTTTTGAAACCCCAACCCAACCTGGACCCATGGCCTCCAACCCATGACCAGCATTTCTACCCACATGGAGCCACTACACGACCTGACCCACAACTGCATAATCCACAACCCACTGGCCACCATTAAACAGGACGTGGTCGTGTTTAATGTTTAAAAAAAGTTTAATGGAGTAAAATATAGATAATATAATAGAAAATAGAAAATACAGATAAGACCCATAACCCAACCCACAGACCTGCTTCTATACACACATCTAGATATTCTACCCGCAACCCTCAGGGTACCCACTTTTCTTGCAGGTAACCCAACCTGCAGCAGGACGCTATCCCTTCTACCCATGTGTGTTCCAAGTTAGCTAAATACACCAAAACATGTCACCCTCTGTTGCCCAGTACTTTAAAGTCACGAGACTGTAGGGGATTATATTCGGATCAGTGGCAACGAAGGATTCAGGCAATGAAAATCTTGCCAAATTTGTTGAGAAACTGAAATATGGCCTCGGTTTCCCTGTAATAATAAAACAGTACCTGTACTTGATCCCAACTAAGATATAATTACCCCTTATTGGGGGCAGAACAGCCCTATTGGGTTTATTTAATGGTTAAATGATTCCCTTTTCTCTGTAATAATAAAACAGTACCTGTACTTGATCCCAACTAAGATATAATTACCCCTTATTGGGGGCAGAACAGCCCTATTGGGTTTATTTAATGGTTAAATGATCCCCTTTTCTCTGTAATAATAAAACAGTACCTGTACTTGATCCCAACTAAGATATAATTACCCCTTATTGGGGCAGAACAGCCCTATTGGGTTTATTTCATGGTTAAATGATTCCCTTTTCTCTGTAATAATAAAACAGTACCTGTACTTGATCCCAACTAAGATATAATTACCCCTTATTGGGGGCAGAACAGCCCTATTGGGTTTATTTCATGGTTAAATGATTCCCTTTTCTCTGTAATAATAAAACAGTACCTGTACTTGATCCCAACTAAGATATAATTGCCCCTTATTGGGGGCAGAACAGTCCTATTGGGTTTATTTCATGGTTAAATGATTCCCTTTTCTCTGTAATAATAAAACAGTACCTGTACTTGATCCCAACTAAGATATAATTACCCCTTATTGGGGCAGAACAGCCCTATTGGGTTTATTTAATGGTTAAATGATCCCTTTTCTCTGTAATAATAAAACAGTACCTGTACTTGATCCCAACTAAGATATAATTAATCCTTATTGGGGGCAGAGCAATCCTATTGGATTGTTTAAATGATTTTTTAGTAGATTTAAGGTATGGAGATCCAAATTACAGAAAACCCCAGGTCCTGAGCATTCTGGATAACAGGTCCCATACCTGTATTTACAAACTGCCTGCAAAACAGTACCTACTAATAGTATGTTTTGTGGAAGAATGGTCAGTAAAGTTCCAGTGAAACAATTCTGGCAGTTACCCATATGACAGCCTTACAATCCTTATTTTATTATAGGCCTTTAGGTTACATGCAGGCCCAGACTGGGCTTCAAAATAGGCCCTGGCATTTCAAGTACACAGAGGCCCAAACAGCCCCCCCCAGCAGCCCAATAAATAGTGAGTGTCTATGGCATCTTACAGCAGCCCCTCTGGCATTTGCCAGAACCCACAGATTGCCAGTCCGGGCCTGATTTTCAGTACACAGAGGCCCAAACAGCCCCCCAGCAGCCCAATAAATAGTGAGTGTCTATGGCACCTTACAGCAGCCCCTCTGGCATTTGCCCGAACCCACAGATTGCCAGTCCGGGCCTGATTTTCAGTACACAGAGGCCCTAACAGCCCCCCCAGCAGCCCAATAAATAGTGACTGTCTATGGCACCTTACAGCAGCCCCTCTGGCATTTGCCTGAACCCACAGATTGCCAGTCTGGGCCTGATTTTCAGTACACAGAGGCCCAAACAGCCCCCCATAGGCCCAATAAATAGTGAGTGTCTATGGCACCTTACAGCAGCCCCTCTGGCATTTGCCTGAACCCACAGATTGCCAGTCCGGGCCTGATTTTCAGTACACAGAGGCCCAAACAGCCCCCCATAGGCCCAATAAATAGTGAGTGACTATGGCACCTTACAGCAGCCCCTCTGGCATTTGCCTGAACCCACAGATTGCCAGTCCGGGCCTGATTTTCAGTACACAGAGGCCCAAACAGCCCCCCAGCAGCCCAATAAATAGTGACTGTCTATGGCACCTTACAGCAGCCCCTCTGGCATTTGCCTGAACCCACAGATTGCCAGTCCGGGCCTGATTTTCAGTACACAGAGGCCCAAACAGCCCCCCATAGGCCCAATAAATAGTGAGTGCCTATGGCACCTTACAGCAGCCCCTCTGGCATTTGCCTGAACCCACAGATTGCCAGTCCGGGCCTGATTTTCAGTACACAGAGGCCCAAACAGCCCCCCATAGGCCCAATAAATAGTGAGTGTCTATGGCACCTTACAGCAGCCCCTCTGGCATTTGCCTGAACCCACAGCTTGCCAGTCCGGGCCTGCAAGGGAGCTGGGCTAGAAAAGGACCCTCGTCCATCAAGTCTATTACTTGGCTAAACCCTACCTAATTGCTACCTCTACATACTAATATTATCCTTTATTTATAAATGCTGAAAAGAGAGGGACTAATTGCCCCGCTAAAAAGTTGCAGTGTCTATATTTTACACTGAGGTTAGTTGCCACAACTGGGAGTTTCTTAAAAGTTGTGATGACTTATCGGCTATACTTATCTGTCTTCGCCCTTAAGGGTGATAGCAGGGAGATTAGTCGGCTGCCATACATCTGTGCTACCGTGGGCGAGGAAACTTTGGGCAACTTCAGAAAAACTAAGCAATGCCTATGTTTTCCCACAGCAATTTACATTATTGCCAGTGAGACTTGTGGCCCACTGTAGCGCAGATTTAGCGTGGGCGACAAATCTCCCCATGTTGCATGCCCATTATAAAGAGCTGTACATAGACTGTATTTATTGTTTAGGTCACATTACTTGGGAGATATGGCTGTATATGAGTGTATATGGAAAAGATGCTTTAAATTACATCTTTTATTAGGCAAAAGTACATGTCTGGGTTTAAATCCACTGTAACCCCCCCAAAGCCGTATAGAGAGGGGGGTGTTCAACATCTGACAAACTAGGAAGTGTGAGTGAGAGAAACCTGTCGGCTGATTGCTGACTCACACGGCCCTGTCATTTATATCAGTCCTTCCTTGTAACCCGAGGGTAAAAGTGCAGCACGGAGCAATACTGTATGTAGCGTGTCACCCTGGTTACATGTACATATGGGTTTATTTGTATAAGGAATAGCATATACCCCTATAACCATATTAAGGTTATAAAAAACTCCAAGGTGACTTCTAATAGCCTTATATTTTACAACAGGGGGTGCAGTAGCAGTGTAGACACAGGTTGTAAAAGTCATGTGACATTAACAAGCAGGGCTGATGACATTATTTCTAGATCTTATGGATCTTAGGAAGTCTAGGTGTGTGACCAAGCCCGGACTGGCAATCTGTGGGTTCAGGCAAATACCAGAGGGGCTGCTGTAAGGTGCCATAGTCCCTCACTATTTATTGGGCCTATGGGGGTCTGTTTGGGTCTCTGTGTACTGAAAATCAGGCCCGGACTAGCAATCTGTGGGTTCAGGCAAATGCCAGAGGGGCTGCTGTAAGGTGCCATAGACACTCACTATTTATTGGGCCTATGGGGGGCTGTTTGGGCCTCTGTGTACTGAAAATCAGGCCCGGACTGGCAATCTGTGGGTTCAGGCAAATGCCAGAGGGGCTGCTGTAAGGTGCCATAGACACTCACTATTTATTGGGCCTATGGGGGGCTGTTTGGGCCTCTGTGTACTGAAAATCAGGCCCGGACTGGCAATCTGTGGGTTCAGGTAAATGCCAGAGGGGCTGCTGTAAGGTGCCATAGTCACTCACTATTTATTGGGCTGCTGGGGGGGCTGTTTGGGCCTCTGTGTACTGAAAATCAGGCCCGGACTGGCAATCTGTGGGTTCAGGCAAATGCCAGAGGGGCTGCTGTAAGGTGCCATAGACAGTCACTATTTATTGGGCTGCTGGGGGGCTGTTTGGGCCTCTGTGTACTGAAAATCAGGCCCGGACTGGCAATCTGTGGGTTCAGGCAAATGCCAGAGGGGCTGCTGTAAGGTGCCATAGTCACTCACTATTTATTGGGCTGCTGGGGGGGCTGTTTGGGCCTCTGTGTACTGAAAATCAGGCCCGGACTGGCAATCTGTGGGTTCAGGCAAATGCCAGAGGGGCTCCTGTAAGATGCCATAGTCACTCACTATTTATTGGGCCTATGGGGGGCTGTTTGGGCCTCTGTGTACTGAAAATCAGGCCGGACTGGCAATCTGTGGATTCTGACAAATGCCAGAGGGGCTGCTGTAAGGTGTATATTGTATTTGTTTCTGGACTTTTCGTTAAAAAGACTGCAAATTTTTCAAAATACAGGTAGCTGAAATTTCATATCCCTGTAGTCACGCCAGCAGGGGTAGCTTTGCAGGACGAACAGAAGGGGTACCTGGAGAATAAAAAAAGTGCAATTCTGAGAAGTTATTGGCCGGCTTCCAAGCGCCCGTTTCCAAAGAAATGTTATTTCCAAGCAGGTCTCTATACCTAAGGCAGTAAATATAAACCAGGCGGCACAGTGTGAACTCTCAATATACAGAGAATATAATGAGAGCTACACACCCAGTGAGTGTAAAGAGCGCTCACCCCTTGCCCTAAGCATCTTTATACATTATAAATATAACTGTTATGGAAAGCAGCATCAGTCTTGCTGTTTATATACTCTGCACTACTGGTTCTGACTCCTGAAACAATGTAGAAGAAGCCAACAGAGAATGGGCTTAACAAGCATTACTTTCAGCTGCAGTTACACAGGATTTCAAACCAGTATATCTGTGCAATGAATGGGAAGACTCTTGCAAATCATCGCTGATGTTTCAGATGTATAATATGTGAGTTTTGGCCATCAGTGACCTCCATCGGGCACAGCGATGCCAACCTCGCAAAGGTGAGGCTTTTCCTATGCTCCTGTTATATACCCAGGCCATACCCTGTTCCAACCTGATTATACAGCCTTTTATACCCCTAACCCCTCCCCAGTTCTGCCCCTGCCAGGTGCATAAATCCAGATATAAATAAAGTGGATTGATAGGTCTGCATACAAAACAGGATTTATTTGGGCAAGTCCCATGGTCTAAAATTATGCCACCAACCTGATTATACAGCCTTTTATACCCCTAACCCCTCCCCAGTTCTGCCCCTGCCAGGTGCATAAATCCAGATATAAATAAAGTGGATTGATAGGTCTGCATACAAAACAGGATTTATTTGGGCAAGTCCCATGGTCTAAAATTATGCCACAAACTTCCTCCTTGGAACAATGGAAACATTTAGCTCACAGTGTGCTTTGAGCCGCTCTGCATCATGTGATCTGATCAATATGAAAGAATAGTTCTGCTTCATATGTTAGTAGAATTTAGCCAGCAGTATACAACATGCAGTTTGTCTTCATTTTCTTACATTTTTTTTGTGGGTTTTGACATTCTTGGTATTACAACTGCTTTATGGTTGCTAGGGCTTAATTACCCAAGCAACCATGCGGCAGTCTGGAAGTCAAAATTAAGGCCTGAGATGATAGATATGTAATTAAGAAATAAAAAATTGTTCAATTAGTGATGCGAGGGTTAACAAAAACAAACTACCCTATCCCACCTGCTCCTAATCTGCACCCACCCCAAACCCTGCAAGCTGTGTGCATTTATACACCTTTGCCCAACCGGCCTAACCCTGACATCACCAAAGGGGGTGGAGCCATGGTCAGACTGGGATGTGCAAGGCACACCAGGGCTGCCACATCAGGGGTCCCTGCCGCCCACCCAGTACCCTCCCTCCCTGAGCTTGCGTACATTATTGGGGTTGAGTCAATAAGGCCCTTGGGGGCCAGAGCCCACCAGATTTTTTTCCCAGTGCCCCGTCGGCCCAGTCAGCAGATGTGAGTCTATAAATACAAACTGCTAGAGGAAGTGGAGCATAGTAAAGTCCTGACCCTCAGTGGAAATGTGAATGCCGGCCCGAACTCGATTGATTAAAAAAACATCTTACGCAATAAATAAAGAAGACCAATGAAAGGGTTGCTTAGAATAGTTCCTCCTATAACTTACTGAAGTTACTATAACAGTCAACAACCCCTTTAACATGAAATATATGTAGCTGAATATTAATCAGTTCAGATCCCTGTTTCCTGTGCATCGGAATTAATCAGCCCTGTAGCATGTGTATTTTATAGGTTAGGTCAACCTTGCAGTTCAATTCCCACCTACGGAATCCATTATCCGCAGAGTAAGGAACAAGTTCCCATATGTTGCATTACCTCTGTGTGGTTATATTGTCTCCACTGCATAAAGAACTTTTAGCCTAATTCATTTTATAGGTTTTAGTTGCCCTTTATGTGCAGGAAATCTAGTAGTAGTTAAAAAAAAACAGTCTGACACTAAAATGAGAACAGATAAGTCTAACTCATTTTGTAAAGTTTATGTGCCGGTGTGCCATGTCCATGGGCGAGGGTGCTTCCGGCATCTCCAGCGGGTTGGACTTGAATTTCTGGATCACACTCTCTGTGTACAACTGAATGTTCATTAGCAAGGTCTGTGAGGTATTTAGCACCATGGGCTGTTTTGCAACATGACTCAGATCTTAGGTATTTAGCAGAGATCATGAGTCACGAGCCAAGACAAGAGCCTTCACATACCTGGAGAAGCCTTAGAACTGTTTCCTCGTCTGGAAAACAGAATGGAAAAAAGGAATACCTAAACAAGACCTGCCGCAAAGTTATTTCCAATGCCTTGCTGAGCTTTCTTATCACTAGGGATCCCATAAATTGATTAAGGTGTGCTACACAATGGACAAACCAGCTAATTGTAGCCCCAGGTGCAAGCTGAACCCTCAGCCAGGGTAAAACAATATCCAGGATAAAATGAAAAAACAGCAGCACTCCGGAAATGTTGTAGAAAAAAGTGACTTTACTCAAGTGCACACAGCAACGTTTCGGGCATAAACCAGCCCTTTATCAAGCCTCTTGATAAAGGCTTGATAAAGGGCTGGTTTATCCGAAACGTTGCTGTGTGCACTTGAGTAAAGTCACTTTTTTCTACAACATTTCCGGAGTGCTGCTGTTTTTTCATTTTATCCTAGGGATCCCATAAAGGGCTCAGGGATCTCTGACCACTGTGGTCTGAATGCTCAGTTAGTATCAAAGCCATAAAGCAGGGCAGAACGGCTGTTTTGTGAAAGAAAGGAAGCAGGCTTAAACCACTTCATTACAAACCCCAATAATAATATAAAAAAAAGAAATAACTTTACTTACATTTGAAGAAAATCTTTCCTTTTTGCGGTTCCATGTTCTACACTCTGCTGTATTAGAGAGCAATCTAAAGCCAACAAAGGTGAAGCAGGTCCCATTCACTAAGGTACAAATGCGAATCACGAAATCCAATTATTTCTGATGATCAAAAATGACACGAGATTTCTAAATGAAAATTTCGTACTTATGATCCGAAAGTTCCGGAGTTTTTGTATTGAAACGATCGTATACGTATTGGCGATCCGATAGTCATGAAATGTTTGTATCCCAGCGGTCGTAAACGGCGCGAAACCCTTTCTGACTTTGAAACTTCAATGCATGATTTGGGAAGCCTTCCATAGGACTCAACGGCACTCTGCAGCTCCAACCTGGCCAAAAGAAAGTTAAGATACTAAAGCTTGAATGAATCTGAAACTTTCGTACACAAATTGACGCGCAAATTGTTGCAAAGTACAAAAAAGTAGCGGAAATTAACGGAAGGGTCACAGAAAATACGCACAGTTTGAAAAAATACTAATTTGGAACCAATTGTACATTGATAAATGGGTCCCTAAGTGTTCATGTTACGCTTATAGGGAATGGTTTTGTTATAATATTGAGAGTGGAATATGTAAGGATAGCAACGTCACCATTCACAAGTCCAGCTCCGTGTTTTCCCTAGACCAGTGCGATGTACACTTAATGCCACCCATCTTCTCAGTGCCACTTGCCTTTCTGTGTGCTGCCCAGCAGCACACAGAAAGCCTGAGATACTCCTGCTCTCTGGGTTCCCACCTGACTGTGGCCCTGCAAAGTGCCAGCTATGACTAATGTGGCCTAGGCATTTTATTTAATTAACCCAAAGATATCAATCAGGCGTTTGGTCCTGATCGCATTCCCAGCTGTGCCTATATCTAGCAGGGAAGGCCCAGACTGGCAATCTGTGGCTTCTGGCCAATGCCAGAGGGGCTACTGTAAGGTGCCATAGTCACTCACTATTTATTGGGCCTATGGGGGGCTGTTTGGGCCTCTGTGTACTGAAAATCAGGCCCAGACTGGCAATCTGTGGGTTCAGGCAAATGCCAGAGGGGCTGCTGTAAGGTGCCATAGACACTCACTATATATTGGGCCTATGGGGGGGCTGTTTGGGCCTCTGTGTACTGAAAATTAGGCCCGGACTGGCAATCTGTGGGTTCAGGCAAATGCCAGAGGGGCTGCTGTAAGGTGCCACAGACACTCACTATTTATTGGGCCTATGGGGGGCTGTTTGGGCCTCTGTGTACTGAAAATCAGGCCCGGACTGGCAATCTGTGGGTTCAGGCAAATGCCAGAGGGGCTGCTGTAAGATGCCATAGACACTCACTATTTATTGGGCCTATGGGGGGCTGTTTGGGCCTCTGTGTACTGAAAATCAGGCCCAGACTGGCAATCTGTGGGTTCAGGCAAATGCCAGAGGGGCTGCTGTAAGGTGCCATAGACACTCACTATTTATTGGGCCTATGGGGGGCTGTTTGGGCCTCTGCCAGTCTGGGCCTGATTTTCAGTACACAGAGGCCCAAACAGCCCCCCATAGGCCCAATAAATAGTGAGTGTCTATGGCACCTTACAGCAGCCCCTCTGGCATTTGCCTGAACCCACAGATTGCCAGTCTGGGCCTGATTTTCAGTACACAATCTGTGGGTTCAGGCAAATGCCAGAGGGGCTGCTGTAAGATGCCATAGACAGTCACTATTTATTGGGCCTATGGGGGGGCTGTTTGGGCCTCTGTGTACTGAAAATCAGGCCCAGACTGGCAATCTGTGGGTTCAGGCAAATGCCAGAGGGGCTGCTGTAAGGTGCCATAGACACTCACTATTTATTGGGCTGTTTGGGCCTCTGGGAACTTAAAATGCCAGGGTCTATTTTGAATCCCAGTCAGGGTCGGACTGGGCCACTGGGAAAAATACTGGTGGGCCGACGTGTAAAACGTATGCATGCTCAGAGGCGGGCATCGGGCTGGGGGACCCTGCCAGGTGAGGGGGGGTGCGGGGGACACGGCCGGGCGGGGGCAGCGGCCTCGGTGGGCCCTGCACCCCCCAGTCCAACCCTGATCCCAGTCCAGACCTGTAGCAGGGTCACATGATCACTTGAAAATTCAGGGACAGGGCTAGAAAATTGTATTTCAGTTTAATTTAAAGGCATCAGTGCTGCCCTGTAACATGTACTAATTAGACCTGTCCCCTGAACTCTCAAGCGATCTGTTTATCCGAGGTGATCTCTGGTTTGTGGCAGCTGTACCTTACAGGGCTGGAAATAAATGGTGCAGGTTCAGGCAGCTAATAATATGGCGACTCCTGACTAAAAAGACACGTCTTTCAGTAGCTTCGAGGGTGGGCGGAAACGCTCCTAAACGCTCCCCTGTGATCTAAAGGCCAACTATATATACCCGCCACTTCAGGCATTTTGTCACAGGAACGGCTTGGAATAATGTCTGCGCCATAGCCATGGGCAACGCACTACACTACTTACCACTAAAACATACATACACGTCTCTCCCCCGCCCTTTAGGTAACACTTTTACGCAATAAGCCAAGCACTTTGTTGTTTAATGCGCAACAGGTGACGCTATAGTTGGCCGGGAGCTGAACCAGAGCCGCAGGTCTCCCCGCTCCGCTGAGCTCTCTCTCCTCACTTTACTTTCACTTCCCTAAACAGTCACCTAAGCAGCGCCCCGCAGCCAATCACAGCCGCCCTTTCTCCTCCCTTCAATAACAATAAAAAAAAAACCCACTTGTAAGCTCCGCCCCTAGTGGTGCGGACGTCATGGCCCCGCCCAGAGGCAGTGTGAGTGACGCGGGCTGCTGCTTAGTCACGGTGACTGCTCCAGAGCATGGCGGGGGCAGCTGGCAATCAGACCGGAGTCCGGTGAGACAAGGGGAAATGGCGGTGCGGGGCCCCGGGAAGTACCGGAGGGATTGGGGAGGCGGGGAGCTGGAACAGGAGAGGGGGCGAGCTGGAGGGATAAAGAGACGGGCGGACGGGAGGGGGCAGGAAGCAAGGGCCGGGGGGGAGTAGGTACTGACTGGGATGATATCATTGGCGAGTAAGGTAGCGCCAACCTGCTGCTCTCAAGCTCTCCCTGAACTACAACTGCCAGCAGCACCTAGGGGTGACTTGTAGCTCAGCAACAAGAGCTGAAGGGCTGGAGCGTAAAGCGCGGTGTGTGTGTCCTACAGGGGGGAATGGGGGACCAGACATGGAGAGAAGCGTAACCAGTGCCTCACACTCACAGCTGTATGTACACTCACTCTCACAGCTGTATGTACACTCACTCTCACAGCTGTATGTACACTCACTCTCACAGCTGTATGTACACTCACACTCACACAGCTGTATGTACACTCACTCACACACACAGCTGTATGTACACTCACTCACACACACAGCTGTATGTACACTCACTCTCACAGCTGTATGTACACTCACACTCACACAGCTGTATGTACACTCACTCACACACACAGCTGTATGTACACTCACTCTCACAGCTGTATGTACACTCACACAGCTGTATGTACACTCACTCTCACAGCTGTATGTACACTCACTCTCACAGCTGTATGTACACTCACTCTCACAGCTGTATGTACACTCACACTCACAGCTGTATGTACACTCACACTCACAGCTGTATGTACACTCACAGCTGTATGTACACTCACACTCACAGCTGTATGTACACTCACACTCACAGCTGTATGTACACTCACACTCACAGCTGTATGTACACTCACTCTCACAGCTGTATGTACACTCACTCTCACAGCTGTATGTACGCTCACTCTCACAGCTGTATGTACACTCACTCTCACAGCTGTATGTACACTCACTCTCACAGCTGTATGTACGCTCACTCTCACAGCTGTATGTACACTCACTCTCACAGCTGTATGTACGCTCACTCACACACACAGCTGTATGTACACTCACTCACACACACAGCTGTATGTACACTCACTCTCACAGCTGTATGTACACTCACTCTCACAGCTGTATGTACACTCACTCACACACACAGCTGTATGTACACTCACACACACAGCTGTATGTACACTCACTCTCACAGCTGTATGTACACTCACTCTCACAGCTGTATGTACGCTCACTCACACACACAGCTGTATGTACACTCACACTCACAGCTGTATGTACACTCACTCTCACAGCTGTATGTACACTCACTCTCACAGCTGTATGTACGCTCACTCTCACAGCTGTATGTACGCTCACTCACACACACAGCTGTATGTACACTCACACTCACAGCTGTATGTACACTCACACTCACAGCTGTATGTACACTCACTCTCACAGCTGTATGTACGCTCACTCACACACACAGCTGTATGTACACTCACTCACACACACAGCTGTATGTACACTCACTCACACACACAGCTGTATGTACACTCACTCACACACACAGCTGTATGTACACTCACTCACACACACAGCTGTATGTACACTCACTCACAGCTCTGTACCATGATATGTACACTCACACTACCCCATGGCATGCATACACAGGGCATGCGGTGTCACCCCCCCCCCACACACACACAATTACACCACTACATCTTTATACAGTGTAGGCAGCAGCAGTGCAAGTCGGCCCCCGCACTACCCCATGGCATCAACACACAGGGCAGGCAGTGCCAATCTCTCCTCTACACTCACTGACACCATGGCATATTTATACAGTGTAGGCAGCAGCAGTTTTACTCTGCCCCCTTACACACACACACACCTGTACCATAGCATGTATACACAGCACAGGTGCCAGTCCTCACACACACACACAGTGCCTTTGTGACCCGCATACACACAAGCAGTACAGTACTAGTTGTGACAGTGTTGGATACAAAGCAGAATACTCCCTTTAGAATGATTGGCTGCTGGGAGCGACACTTTGGGGCATACAGCTGCTCAGCCTTGCTTTCTTCCCAACTGGGTGACTGGGTGCCAAACTGCGCTTTATGGAAGGTGCAGCGCCTCTTGCCTGTGTATTAATCAGAACAACTTTGCTTTTGCCCTTATTTGAAAATGACTTTTAATACGTAGGGGAAACCACTGCCAGCCCTGCACCCAGTACAGTGGCACCCAGTACAGTGGCACCCAGTACAGTGGCACAGGTCTTCCCATTATTCAAGCCTATCATCAGTGCGAGGGTGCTGCCATACTGGGCTGCTTTAGTTGAGAGATGAGACACTTGTCGCACTTGTGTGCTAGAGTTAGAAGAGAGCGGAGGCTATCTCAGTTGTTGTGCTCTGAGGCTGGGTGTGAGTGGAGCCTAATGGCTTCCTGGCAGGCCTGTCCTGATTGGGGCAAAGTGGCACAGAGACCAGATAATAATGAGGTAGTGTATTCTCATTTGTGCCTATAGAAGGTTCTACACTAGGTCCCTGCAGATATTGCCCTGGCTGGACTCGAACCCAGGACCTCAGTGCTACAAAGCAGCTGTTACTTTTTTTTTTTTTTTTATACAAACTGAAATAGTGCCTTGTTACTCTCTGCCACATTAGATGTTCACGTTTCATATATTTGTGTGTTTGGAAAGTAAATCAACTAACCTTTTTTGTCTTGCCTACCTCTTAGTTAAAGGACACGTCAAACCACCCCCCCCAAAAAAAAATACTTTTTACCTTATAAAACAAATATGAGCAACTTTCCAATATGATTTTATTAAAAAGAGTTTAGTGCCTTAAAAGTTATTTGCAAACGTAATTGCCGTGGAAAGCCGCATTTGCTGTTGGTTATGATTTTTAAACAATGTTGCAAAAGGCAGTCTCTTCCAGAATAGACAGGTCTGCCGGCTGGCTTTGTGCTACATTGTTTCAGAAGTCAGAACCAGCAGGGCAGACAATGGCCAATTCTCAGCAACTTTTCGACCGGTCTTCATTTTTTTATCTTTTAAAGTTTTTGAATTATTTGCATTCATTTACTGCCTTTGCTCGGCTTTCAACGGGGGTCACTGACCCCGGCAGCCAAAAGACTATTACTCTGCGAGGCTACAGTTTTATTGTTGTTACTTTTATTTAACTTATTGTTATTTTTACTTATTTGTTCTGTTCAGCTCCACTACTCTTCATATAGTGGTCGCTCTCTCAAACCTCTCCCTGGTTACTAAGGTGAAATGGACTCTAGCAACCAGATTGCAGCTGAAATGTGAAACTGGAGAGCTTTGGAACAAAAAGTTAAGTAACAAACAATAAAAAATGAAGACCAATTGGAAATTGTCTCGGAATATCACTCTCGACATCATACTAAACCTTTGAGGTAGTTTTTTAGTATGATGTAGAGAGTGATATTTCGAGACAATTTCCAATTGGTCTTCATTTTTTATTATTTAACTTTTTGTTTCAAAGCTCTCCAGTTTCACGTTTCAGCAGCTATCTGGTTGCTAGAGTCCATTTCACCTTAGTAACCAGGGAGAAGATTGAGAGAGTGACCAATATACGAATAGTAGTGAAGCTGAACAGAAACATAAGTTATTTAACTTTTTGTTCAGCAGTTCTCTAGTTTATAGTTTTAGCAGCTATCTGGTTGCTAGGGTGCCAATTTCCTTAGCAACCAGGGATTGGTTTGAATGAGAGACTGATACATGAGTAGGAGAAGGCCTGAATAGAAAAAAAAGTTATCAAAAGTAACAATAACAATAACATTTTAGCCTCACAGAGCAATAGTTTTTGGCTGCCGGGGTCTCTAGTCTCACATTTCAGCAGCTATCTGGTTGCTAGAGTCCATTTCACCTTAGTAACCAGGGAGAGGTTTGAGAGAGTGACCAATATATGAATAGTAGTGAAGCTGAACAGAAAAATAAGTTTTTTAACTTTTTGTCCAGCAGCTCTCTAGTTTATAGTTTTAGCAGCTATTTGGTTGCTAGGGTCCAAATTACCTTAGCAACCAGGGAGTGGTTTGAATTAGAGACTGATACATGAGTAGGAGAGGGCCTGAAAAGAAAAAAAAGTTATCAAAAGTAACAATAACAGTAAAATTGTAGCCTCACAGAGCAATAGTTTTTGGCTGCCGGAGTCAGTGACCCCCATTTGAAAGTTGGAAAGAAGACAGAAGAAGAAGGCAAATAATGCAAAAACTATATAGGCAGTTTATCTTTGGTGCGACTAGCATGGGAACTGCTGCTGCTGAACGTAGGAGCATAAAGGGTGCTCTATTAACCCAAAATGGCTGCATTAATGCAATATTTACACGCCGCGCAGTGTGCCAGGTAAACATGGGATGTGTGTAAAGCAGTCATAACTCTATGGCGTCACTCGTTCTGGCACATTCCCGGCTAATCACAAGCAGCTTTCAACTTCTCTTCCTTCTTCCTCTCCAGGTATCAAACAGAAAATGAACTAGAAGGGCTCCTATTTGATCCCACCGACTCACCGTAGCCCGGGTTTGCTCCAGCAACATGCTCAACCCCTAGGCAGAGACTTTTATTTTTCATTTGCTAACCCCCCCCGTTAACCAAACGACCGGGATGGATTAAATCACTCCTGACTAGAGAATCTGGACAAACTGATATGGATTAAGTATCCGTAATATTTTTTTTTTTTCTGCGTGAAATAATTTATTGGTCTTTTTGACACATTTTTTTTGCACAGTTAATTTATTTTTTTAAAATATTTTTTTTAAAGAAAAATGGCAATAGGTTTGTTTTGAAGAAATCTTTTTGCCCCCTAATGATGCCCCGTTAGGCGTTTCCGACGGCAGCAGGAATGTACGCGACAGAGTGCCAGGCGGAAGTGACGCCCTCGCACAGCAATGGCAACCGGCAGTTTCAGTATAGCCTGGCCGACCACACCAACCAGGCCTTCCAGATTATGAACGAGCTCCGGCTGGGGCAGCAACTGTGCGACGTCAAGCTGAAGGTCAAGTACAACGACGTCCAGGATGAGTTTGTGGCCCACAAGATTGTGCTGGCGTCCAGCAGCCCCGTGTTCCGCGCCATGTTTACCAATGGCCTCCGGGAGTGCGGCATGGAGACCGTTACCATAGAGGGGGTTCACCCTAAAGTCATGCAGCGGCTTTTGGAGTTTGCCTACACAGCTAGCATTTCCGTGGGAGAGAAGTGCGTCATCCACGTCATGAACGGCGCCGTCATGTACCAGATGGACAGCGTGGTCAAGGCCTGCTGCGACTTTCTCATCCAGCAGCTTGACCCGAGTAACGCCATCGGCATAGCCACCTTTGCGGAGCAGATCGGATGCCACGAGTTGCACCAGAAGGCGCGGGAATATATATACATGCAATTCGGGGAGGTGAGTCAAATAACTGTATCAGGGCTTTAAAGGGGAGGTACACCTTTAAGTTAACTTTTAGTATGTAAGCAACTTTTCAATTGGTCTTCATTATTTATTTTTTTTGTGCCCTGTTTACCTGGCACGTGGCGTGTAAATATTGCATTAATGCTGCCATTTTGGCTTGATAGAACACCCTTTAGGCTCCTAAGTTCAGCAGCAGCAGTTCCGATGCTAGTCGCACCAAAGATGAGCTGCCTGTATCGTTTTTGAATTATTTGTCTTATTCCTCTGTCTCTTTCCAAAAAAAAAAAGGGGGCTCACTGACCCCGGCAGCCCAAAAACATTGCTCTGTGAAGCTACAGTTTTATTGTTATTACTTTTTATAGCTTATTGTTCAATTCAGGCTGTCCCCTATTCATATATCAGTGTCTTATTGAAACCACTCCTTGGTTGCTAAGGTAATTTGGACCCTAGCAACCGAATAGCTGCTGAAACTATAAACTAGAGAGCTGCTGAACAAAAAGTTAACAAGTAATAAAAAAATGAAGACCAATTGCAAATTGTCTCAGAGTAAAAGTTAACTCAAAGGTGAGCAGCCCCTTTAACATTTGGCAGATCCACGTAGCGCTGTGGTTTCCGTTCTGTGCTTTCCCCAATGCTTATTCATGGTGTTGTGCAAGGCGCTGAGCTGTTTGACCTTGAGACGCGAATGATAGGACTGAGGTCTGAGAACATAGCGTGTTAATCATCTTCCACAGAGACGAAAAACAAAATGTTAGTGGGTACAGGTGGGGCAAGTGGGTCTCACTGTTTTTGTAGCAATGAATGCTGAGAATTGGGGTGCTCTTGGGTGCAATGGAGTGCTGTGTGAAGTAAAAAAAAAGTTTGTCTGGGACACCCTAGAATCTTGTCAGGCAAGTACTGTGGCTGTGGGATAGCAGGTATAGTAGGGAGAGATGGTGCCTATAGTAGCAGTGGGGGGATAATAGCCTCTGGGAAGGGACTGGGGCTGTGGGATAGCAGGTATAGTAGGGAGAGATGGTGCCTATAGTAGCAGTGGGGGGATAATAGCCTCTGGGAAGGGACTGGGGCTGTGGGATAGCAGGTATAGTAGGGAGAGATGGTGCCTATAGTAGCAGTGGGGGGATAATAGCCTCTGGGAAGGGACTGGGGCTGTGGGATAGCAGGTATAGTAGGGAGAGATGGTGCCTATAGTAGCAGTGGGGGGATAATAGCCTCTGGGAAGGGACTGTGGCTGTGTGATAGCAGGTGTAGTAGGGAGAGATGGTGCCTATAGTAGCAGTGGGATAATAGCCTCTGGGAAGGGACTGTGGCTGTGGGATAGCAGGTATAGTAGGGAGAGATGGTGCCTATAGTAGCAGTGGGGGGGGGGTAATAGCCTCTGGGAAGGGACTGGGGCTATGGGATAGCAGGTATAGTAGGGAGAGATGGTGCCTATAGTAGCAGTGGGGGGATAATAGTCTCTGGGAAGGGACACTGGGCTGTGGGATAGCAGGTATAGTAGGGAGAGATGGTGCCTATAGTAGCAGTGGGGGGGATAATAGCCTCTGGGAAGGGACTGAGGCTGTGGGATAGCAGGTATAGTAGGGAGAGATGGTGCCTATAGTAGCAGTGGGGGGATAATAGCTTCTGGGAAGGGACTGTGGCTGTGGGATAGCAGGTATAGTAGGGAGAGATGGTGCCTATAGTAGCAGTGGGGGGATAATAGCCTCTGGGAAGGGACTGTGGCTGTGGGATAGCAGGTATAGTAGGGAGAGATGTGGTGCCTATAGTAGCAGTGGGGGGATAATAGCCTCTGGGAAGGGACTGTGGCTGTGGGATAGCAGGTATAGTAGGGAGAGATGGTGCCTATAGTAGCAGTGGGGGGGATAATAGCCTCTGGGAAGGGACTGTGGCTGTGGGATAGCAGGTATAGTAGGGAGAGATGGTGCCTATAGTAGCAGTGGGGGGATAATAGCCTCTGGGAAGGGACTGGGGCTGTGGTATAGCAGGTATAGTAGGGAGAGATGGTGCCTATAGTAGCAGTGGGGGGATAATAGCCTCTGGGAAGGGACTGGGGCTGTGGGATAGCAGGTATAGTAGGGAGAGATAGTGCCTATAGTAGCAGTGGGGGGATAATAGCCTCTGGGAAGGGACTGTGGGATAGCAGGTATAGTAGGGAGAGATGGTGCCTATAGTAGCAGTGGGGGATAATAGCCTCTGGGAAGGGACTGGGGCTGTGGGATAGCAGGTATAGTAGGGAGAGATGGTGCCTAAAGTAGCAGTGGGGGATAATAGCCTCTGGGAAGGGACTGTGGCTGTGGGATAGCAGGTATAGTAGGGAGAGATGGTGCCTATAGTAGCAGTGGGATAATAGCTTCTGGGAAGGGACTGGGGCTGTGGGATAGCAGGTATAGTAGGGAGAGATGGTGCCTATAGTAGCAGTGGGGGGATAATAGCCTCTGGGAAGGGACTGGGGCTGTGGGATAGCAGGTATAGTAGGGAGAGATGGTGCCTATAGTAGCAGTGGGGGGATAATAGCCTCTGGGAAGGGACTGGGGCTGTGGGATAGCAGGTATAGTAGGGAGAGATGGTGCCTATAGTAGCAGTGGGGGGATAATAGCCTCTGGGAAGGGACTGGGGCTGTGGGATAGCAGGTATAGTAGGGAGAGATGGTGCCTATAGTAGCAGTGTGGGGATAATAGCCTCTGGGAAGGGACTGGGGCTGTGGGATAGCAGGTATAGTAGGGAGAGATGGTGCCTATAGTAGCTGTGGGGGGATAGTAGCCTCTGGGAAGGGACTGTGGGTTCAGTGAATGCAGTATATTTTGAGCAAGGTCCTGATATGAAATTGTGACTTATTTGCCTGTCCCCTGAAACCTATAGAGTAAACCCATGCGAGTCAGTGAACTGTACGACTGAGCGAGTGGTATGTACGTGATGGAATTCGTGCAGAGACCTATATGCGTGACCTTAGCTAGTTTAGAACACATGTCGGTGCATAGAAACCCAGTACTTTCTCCCTTGCTCAGAGTAATGGAAAGCTGCAGGGTGCAACCTTTATGGTGCAAGGGACTGATAACCCCGAGTCGGTTCAAACAGCCCAGATACAGAACTGCACAGTCATAACCCAACTGATAGACGAGACTGGAGTCCATTTAAAGTGATACTGACGTGTTTGTCTCACTGATAAACATCATCTTGGTATCGGTAGCGGGGAAGGAGCCTATTATAAAGGTTTAGAGGCCCTAAAGGCTGGAGCTAATAAATTGGACTGAACCCGAGTGCAGTGTTGCTGGCGAGACGTGACTGCCGGTCTCATGATTGCCAGGCACATAGTAACTCACATGGTTCTGCCGGAGATTCGCTCATTCACATTATTACTTGCCCACCCCAGCTGGAGCTGGCCCCTTACCCATCATGCATAAATGATAATTAAAAGGGTTCTTTAATGAGTATTTTGTTTCTCCGAGAGACGATCGCTGAAGGAACAATGCTGAGAGCTGCAACAGAGCAGAAAGTGGGTATCACAGGGCTGTGTGCGCTGAGCCATTGGATCCCATTGTTCCCATTCTCCTTTGATTGCAGCACTTCCATAGCTGTACTAAAACCCGATGCAGAGTCCCTTTCACTGTAACGCTGCCTGGTACCTGTCACTGATGCCCTTTTATCCCTTTGTGTGGGGGCAAGCAGGCCATGGTCAGACTGGGGGTTGAAGGGCCCACCACGGGTTCCCCCACACCCCCCTGTGTTGGGGACGAAGATCTGTTGCCCAGGGAGCTCTGGTGGGATCTGGTCTGGCCCTGTGGGTCCCACCAGGTCAGTCCAGTCCGACCCTGGCCATGCCAGTTCTTTCTGTGCCCTTGTCTGTGTGTATCCATAGGAACGGTGCCTGTCCCTTTCTGCACTGCTGGTTCTGGCTCGTGAAAAAAATATGGCAGAAGTTTAGTGAATGAATGTTGTTGTTACATTATGTTTGCTTCTTAAGTAAATTGTACTGGGGAAACCAGAGGCCTAATTGCAGTGCCCCCCCCCCCGCCTGTATGGGGTATTAATCACATGACTGGTAGTATTAGAAGTGCGTGTTTCTAATCAAACCCAGCCGTCCCCCTGCTGCCTGCTGAGTCATTGCCTCCTGCTGCACTGGAATTTGCTCTGTGGAACCAGAGGTCGGGCTGTGTAGGAATTGCATAACCGGGCCCACAGTTCTGACCCAGTAGCACTTGTGCAATCAAATAATCTGTAAATAAGTCCAAAAATCCAATATATGACAGCAAATATCTGCCTGACATATTGGAACTACCCAGTAGGGATGTGTGTGCCGGCCCTGGACTCAGGCTGAAAAATAGGCCCCTGCTTATTGTATGGGTGGGTGTGGCTTATTGTGATCCTGGGCTCCTGAAAGCTGCCCTTTTTTTTATTGGTGGGATAGTAATTATAAAGTCCGCCCTGGGCCATCATCGGAAACTTTGGGGCCCGGTACAAGTTATTTATATGGGGCCCCCCACGAACACAAGTGCACTGTGCCACGATTTTGGCACAGTGTGTGCATTATAAACAGCTGATGTACTATATAGCAAGCAGCTCATGGAAAGAGTTTTATTAATTCATGTGCTAATTAATGGGCAGTTCATTAACAGTCAGTGGAGTTTGCCCTAAGTTTAATCTCCTTCCTGCCCCTGCTCTGTGCTGGCATTGCTTGATATGAAAGTTACTGCATAAGTTTACAGCCCCAATACAGGTATGGGACCTGTTATCCAGAATGCTCCGGACCTGGGGTTTTCCGGATAAGGGATCTTTCCGTTGCTTGGATCTCCAAAAATTATGTAAATATTGAATAAACCCAATAGGGCTGTTCTGCCCCCAATAAGGGGTAATTATATCTTAGTTGGGATCAAGTACAGGTACTGTTTTATTATTACAGAGAAAAGGGAATCATTTAACCATGAAATAAACCCAATAGGGCTGTTCTGCCCCCAATAAGGGGTAATTATATCTTAGTTGGGATCAAGTACAGGTACTGTTTTATTATTACAGAGAAAAGGGAATCATTTAACCATGAAATAAACCCAATAGGGCTGTTCTACCCCCAATAAGGGGTAATTATATCTTAGTTGGGATCAAGTACAGGTACTGTTTTATTATTACAGAGAAAAGGGAATCATTTAACCATGAAATAAACCCAATAGGGCTGTTCTGCCCCCAATAAGGGGTAATTATATCTTAGTTGGGATCAAGTACAGGTACTGTTTTATTATTACAGAGAAAAAAGAAAACAATTTTAAAAATTAGAATTATTTGCTGATAATGGAGTCTATGGGAGATGGCCTTTCTGGATAACGGGTTTCCGGATAATGGATCCCATACCTGTAACTAGTACGTAGTAGTTGATAAAAAGAGTAAAAGTAATACTTTGTGCTAATAAGTCAGTCTTTTCATTGGGGGTCAGTAGAGTTTCTTTAAAAATAACATAATTTTTATAGGGATGCACCAAATCCAGGATTCAGTTCCAGATTCGGCAAGATTCAGCCTTTTTCAGTAGGATTCGGCCAAATCCTCGGTCCTAGGCGACCGGAATCTGAATCCTTGAAGTCACGTGACTTTTTGTCACACAAACACGGAAGTTGGACATTTTTAGCTGCATGCACAGCACTCTTTAACCCTTCCGTATCCTGATTTACATATGTAACATGTCGGTTCGGTATTGGGCTAAATGCTTTACGATGGATTCGGGGTTCGGTGCATCCCTAAAGTGTGCACAGTTCCACAGCTGAAACTTCATGTAGGAGATGCTGATATAACTCATTAAATAGCTCCCAATATAAACAACTGATGTTACTCTGCTGCGCTGCAAGTTGGAGTGATATCCCCCCCCTCACCCCCAGCAGCCAATCAGCAGAACAATGGGAAGGGAGCAAGATAGCAGCTCCCAGTAGGTATCAGAATAGCACTCAATAGTAAGAAATCCAAGTCCGGCTTGGGACTCCTCCAGTTACATGGGAGTAGGAGAAACAATAGGTTAGCTGAAAGCAGTTCTAATGTTTAGCGCTGGCTCCTTCTGTTCTGTTCCTCCTGGGACATGGGAAGAAAATAAACACAAGGACTAAGAAAGGGTTATCCGCTGTGGGTGCCAGTATGACTTTCCTTGGGGGGCCCTAAGTCTTGGGTGGGGGCTCTAGTCTGAAATGTAGATGAGACTGGGTATGAGCTTTTACACCCCTAGATATTCCTCATACTATTGCTGTGCACCTCGTGTCCGCTGTGTTCCCACATGCCTGCAACCTCCATTCCTCAATTGTGAAGTGATGGATTCTGGGATTCCTATGAACTCTGTGCCCCACCCACTACAGAGAATGGGTGATTGGACCACTACATGTCGGCGCTCTGTGTGTGTGTGTGTGTGTGTAAATGTTACAACCCAATTAGTAATAGAAGAGCTAGTTTTTACCCGTTTATTCTTTTAAAGGGGAAGTTAAACGTCCCTAGCAACATTCCATGTAATTGAGAACATAGTATTATATTCTAGCCAAAAGGGGGAATTTTTCTAGGTGACGCTCCCTGAGAATGCAGTTTGGGAGTACAAAGCCACTTGTGCATCAGTTCTGTGCCTCGGGTCACATAGGGACACTGACAAGCAGCATCTTATGCAAGCGAGAAAGAGCTAGAATGTGAGAGGCAAACACACAGGAATCCTGCTGAGTCACAGTGACCAGGGCCGAGGGTGCCGGTTCTGCTCAGCTGAGTATAGATCTGGGCATTGATTAGGTGCACGCAATTGGGTGTATGGGGAAATATGGCGCTGGGAGGATAACGTGTACAAATGTCATTTATATGCATCCTCGGTGCTGCTCCTCGGTTGTACTGACCCAGCTGGGCATACAGAAGCCCAACATCAGTCTGTTTCACATGGGTATTTTATTATAGATTCAAATTTGGGATCTAGGGTCGGACTGGGCCAGTGGGACACTGGAAATAAATCCCAGTGGGGATCCCGCCAACCCCGACCCTATGCCTGCCTGCCCTTCCCCTGATCACTGAAAAAAAAAAAAAATGTAAGGTGCGTGCTTGGGTGGTGAGGGGCTGGTGGTGGGGGCCCCATTGAGGGTGTAGGGGCCCCTGGGATACCAGCCCTGGTGGGCTTCTCACAACCCAGTCTGACCCTGCCTGAATTCAATGCATACCTTTTGTGATTTGCCCACCCTCCTATTCCTTTTTAAGGTGCTAGAACAGCAGCTTGGCATTTGGATGGGTAAGGAGTGGGGAGTCCATGGGTGCCTCCCTGTTGGAGTTGGTGGGCAGTTTTAGAAATGCTGTTATTTCCCATGTTCCCTCGCTCTGACCCCTTATCTCTCCCACGTTCCCCCGTCTGACCCCTTATCTCTCCCACGTTCCCTCGCTCTGACCCCTCTTCTCACCCATGTTCCCTCGCTCTGTACCCTTATCTCTCCCACGTTCCCTCGCTTTAACCCCTCTTCTTGCCCACATTCTCCACTCTGACCCCTCTTCTCTCCCACGTTCCCTCACTCTGACCCCTCTGCTCTCCCACGTTTCCTCACTCTGACCCCTCTGCTCTCCCACGTTTCCTCACTCTGACCCCTCTGCTCTCCCACGTTTCCTCGCTCTGACTCCTCTGCTCTCCCACGTTCCCTCACTCTGACCCCTCTACTCTCCCACGTTCCCTCGCTCTGACCCCTCTGCTCTCCCACATTCCCTCGCTCTGACCCCTCTGCTCTCCCACATTCCCTCGCTCTGACTCTTCTTGTCTCCCGCGTTCCCTCGCTCTGACCCCTCTTCTCGCCCACGTTCCCTCGCTCTGACCCCTCTTCTCTCCCACATTCCCTCGCTCTGACTCTTCTTGTCTCCCGCGTCCCCTCTTCTCTCTTGCGTTCCCTCGCTCTGACCCCTCATCTCTCCCACATTCCCTCGCTCTGACCCCTCTTCTCTCCCACATTCCCTCGCTCTGACCCCTCTTCTCTCCCACATTCCCTCGCTCTGACCCCTCTTCTCACCCATGTTCCCTCGCTTTGACCCCTTTTCTTGCCCACATTCTCCACTCTGACCCCTCTTCTCTCCCATGTTCCCTCGCTCTGACCCCTCTTCTCACCCATGTTCCCTCGCTTTGACCCCTTTTCTTGCCCACATTCTCCACTCTGACCCCTCTTCTCTCCCATGTTCCCTCACTCTGACCCCTCTGCTCTCCCACGTTCCCTCGCTCTGACCCCTCTTCTCTCCCACGTTCCCTCGCTCTGACCCCTCTACTTGCCCACATTCTCCACTCTGACCCCTCTTCTCTCCCACGTTCCCTCACTCTGACCCCTCTGCTCTCCCACGTTCCCTCGCTCTGACCCCTCTACTTGCCCATGTTCCCTCACTCTGACCCCTCTTCTCTCCCACGTTCCCTCGCTCTGACCCCTCTTCTTGCCCACGTTCCCTCGCTCTGACCCCTCTTCTCTCCCACGTTCCCTCGCTCTGACTCCTCTTGTCTCCTGCGTTCCCTCGCTCTGACCCCTCATCTCTCCCACATTCCCTCGCTCTGACCCTCCATCTCTCCCACATTCCCTCGCTCTGACCCTCCATCTCTCCCACATTCCCTCGCTCTGACCCTCCATCTCTCCCACATTCCCTCGCTCTGACCCCTCATCTCTCCCACATTCCCTCGCTCTGACCCTCCATCTCTCCCACATTCCCTCGCTCTGACCCCTCATCTCTCCCACATTCCCTCGCACTGACTCCTCTTGTCTCCTGCGTTCCCTCGCTCTGACCCCTCTTCTTGCCCACGTTCCCTCGCTCTGACCCCTCTTCTTGCCCACGTTCCCTCGCTCTGACCCCTCTTCTCGCCCACGTTCCATCGCTCTAACCCCTCTTCTCTCCTGTTTCAGGTTGCCAAGCAGGAGGAGTTCTTTAACCTGTCCAGTTGCCAGCTGGTGAACCTCGTAAGCCGGGATGAGCTGAATGTGCGATGTGAGTCGGAGGTTTTTCACGCCTGTATAAACTGGGTCAAATACGACTGTGAGAACAGGCGGCCGTACATTCAGGCACTGTTGCGGGCGGTGCGGTGCCACTCCCTGACGCCCAACTTCTTACAGCTGCAACTCCAGCGCTGTGAGATACTCAAAGGGGACTCTCGCTGTCAGGACTACCTGTCTCAGATCTTCCAGGACCTTACTCTCCATAAACCCACTCTGCCTCTCCAGGGGCGCATCCCCAATGTCCCTCAGTTCATTTACGTGGCAGGAGGATATTATCGGCAGTCCCTCAGTTTTCTCGAGGCTTACAACCCGGTCGACGGGGAATGGCTGACCCTGGCTTCCTTGGAGATGCCCAGGAGCGGCCTTGCAGGTTGTGTTTTGGGGGGCCTCTTCTATGCTGTGGGAGGCCGAAATAATGCCCCCGACTGCAATAAAGACTCTGGTGCCCTGGACTGCTACAATCCCATGAACAACCAGTGGTCACCATGTGCTGCCATGAGTGTGCCTAGGAACAGGGTAGGCGCTGGCGTCATCGACGGGCAGATCTATGCAGTGGGAGGATCTCATGGATGTCTCCATCACAACAGTGTGGAAAGGTGAGCCTATTCAGGGTGCCAGGATCACAGTTGGACGGGTGGTCATTGCCAGTGGGTAGAATGGGGTCCTAAAGGGGGCAAGGGTGTTTAAAAGAATTTTACTGCAGGGCCAATGTCCGCAGGGCTTGTAATAAATTAGCCTGCAAACTTTGGCTAGTGGGAGCCTTCCCCGTACTGTATCAGGGCCTGGGACTGATTTGCACCGTGTCAGCTTGTTCTCTCACTCAGGGACCGTGGTTATGCACAGTGTATTTAGGAACAGCCGCTCAGGGCTCTCTGTAACCTTCTCCGCCCACTGGAAAGCCTCAGACTTCCAAACATAGCTGTAGGCTCTCTCCAGGTCCTGGCACTGGGCTTGCAGTGTTTATACGTGCGGGTACAGTGCCAGCTTTCTGCTGAGTAGAACCAAAGATTTATGGCCAGAAAAGGCCATGCAGGGCTGATTGTAGAAAATACATTCTGGTACGTCCTGGGGTTGAGGATTGTGCCAGTTATACAGCTAATGCCAGAATAGCTCTGCCCTGGGGTAAAAATAGACATTGCTGGGCCCAGCTATTATTTATAAAGTAGGACTGTCAAACTCATGGCCCTACTATACCTGCTATCCCACAGCCCCAGTCCCTTCCCAGAGGCTATTATCCCACTGCTAATATAGGCACCATCTCTCCCTACTATACCTGCTATCCCCCAGTCCCTTCCCAGAGGCTATTATCCCACTGCTACTATAGGCACCATCTCTCCCTACTATACCTGCTATCCCACAGTCCCTTCCCAGAGGCTATTATCCCACTGCTACTATAGGCACCATCTCTCCCTACTATACCTGCTATCCCACAGCCCCAGTCCCTTCCCAGGGGCTATTATCCCCCACTGCTACTATAGGCACCATCTCTCCCTACTATACCTGCTATCCCACAGCCCCAGTCCCTTCCCAGGGGCTATTATCCCCCCACTGCTACTATAGGCACCATCTCTCCCTACTATACCTGCTATCCCACAGCCCCAGTCCCTTCCCAGAGGCTATTATCCCCCCACTGCTACTATAGGCACCATCTCTCCCTACTATACCTGCTATCCCACAGCCCCAGTCCCTTCCCAGGGGCTATTATCCCCCCACTGCTACTATAGGCACCATCTCTCCCTACTATACCTGCTATCCCACAGCCCCAGTCCCTTCCCAGAGGCTATTATCCCCCCACTGCTACTATAGGCACCATCTCTCCCTACTATACCTGCTATCCCACAGCCCCAGTCCCTTCCCAGAGGGTATTATCCCCCCCACTGCTACTATAGGCACCATCTCTCCCTACTATACCTGCTATCCCACAGCCCCAGTCCCTTACCAGAGGCTATTATCTCCCCACTGCTACTATAGGCACCATCTCTCCCTACTATACCTGCTATCCCACAGCCCCAGTCCCTTCCCAGAGGCTATTATCCCACTGCTACTATAGGCACCATCTCTCCCTACTATACCTGCTATCCCACAGCCCCAGTCCCTTCCCAGAGGCTATTATCCCCCCACTGCTACTATAGGCACCATCTCTCCCTACTATACCTGCTATCCCACAGCCCCGGTCCCTTCCCAGAGGCTATTATCCCACTGCTACTATAGGCACTATCTCTCCCTACTATACCTGCTATCCCACAGCCCCAGTCCCTTCCCAGAGGCTATTATCCCCCACTGCTACTATAGGCACCATCTCTCCCTACTATACCTGCTATCCCACAGCCCCAGTCCCTTCCCAGAGGCTATTATCCCCCACTGCTACTATAGGCACCATCTCTCCCTACTATACCTGCTATCCCACAGCCCCAGTCCCTTCCCAGAGGCTATTATCCCCCCCACTGCATCTCTCCCTACTATACCCAAGTGACTGATATTTGTACTACATAGTGATCGCTCAGCAATATTGGCACACAGGTGCTTGCAGGCTTTGTTGGAACCTTACACACCTTTCCTTTGCTCCCAGATATGACCCAGAGAGAGATGAGTGGCACATGGTATCGCCAATGAAGACTCGACGAATCGGAGTGGGAGTGGCCGTACTGAACAGGCTGCTGTATGCAGTTGGTGGGTTTGATGGAACAAACAGGCTGAATTCAGCAGAGTGTTATTATCCAGAGACAGACGAGTGGAAGGACATTGCCTCTATGAACATTGTGCGCAGTGGAGCAGGTAAGAGGCTTAAATATCCCATAAAAGCTTCATTAAGACCCATGAAGTGATCCACAGAATAAATATCTTGGTATAAACCAAATGAATATTAGCCAAGTACAAATAAAAACAAATATCTGTGTGTTATTTACTGAATGATCTCTATATACGCACAATGTTTTATTATCAAGGGGCCTGTGCGCTCGATACCAGTGTGTACGCTATGGGTGGCTATGATGGAACCGACCAGCTAAATAGTGTTGAGCGATACGACGTGGAGAAAGATGACTGGACTTTTGTGGCACCCATGAGACACCGTAGAAGTGCGCTGGGGGTGACTGTACACCAGGGAAAGATCTACGTGCTTGGTAATTTGCCTTGGGTTTATGGTTATCACTATAAATATCTCTGCAGTTAACCTTGTCTACGTTAGAACCCTGTGCTCTTGAAGGAGGAGTAGAATAACCACCTACTTCTTTAATGCCGTATAAATTACACCTATAATCAGAGCTATATATTGAATTTTCACTTTCCTTCTATGCACATTAGGTGGCTATGACGGAAGCACGTTCCTCGATGGCGTGGAGTGCTACAACCCAGCCACAGACACGTGGACAGAGGTGACGCAAATGACGTCCGGACGCAGCGGCGTGGGCGTGGCCATCACCATGGAACCCTGCCGCAAACAGCCGTGTGGGGGAGGCCTTTTCCCAGAGAGGGTAAAAGATGGAAGCCACGACAAGAAGAAATGTTGCTTCTCTTCACACACCAAAAAATAATGAAGTTCAGGAATAAGCACGGAAAAAAAAGATGATTTATGAATCTGTGGAAATTCAGTGTTATAGCAATGGGACACGGACGAAAGGACCGCTAGGTGCAATGGAGCCAACTTATCGTTAAGGGCAAGTTATTTTTATTTTGTGGCAAGCGTATATTTAGCAAATATATCTCCCTTTTCAGAGGAACAACACTGAGCCTTTTTATTTGTTGTTGTTGCGGAGATTGCTGTAATGGAATAAACAACATGGCTACCCTTCGGCCTCTCCTCCACCTGTGACCTCACGGAGAAGCCTGCTGAATGGATTGTACAGTTCTATTGCAATAATTACCAATTTGGGTGGTAAATATGTACATATATAAATTATTCTTGGTTTCCTATCTGCTTGCGGTTCCCTACCTCCCTGCTGATTACGGGGGAAGATTTGTCTGATCTACATGTTTTTAATTATTAAAGATTGGACAGATGCGCAAATGATAGGATTATGGATTTATTTCTCATTGGAATGCATTGCCTCATTTTATTTCCCTTCATTTGAAATTCTGATAAGCAACTTTAAACCCCCAGTCATCACATGCTTCCTTCCCCCATATGTAATAAAAGGCACTAAGTTTGCCCAGGAGCAGTCACCCATAGCAACCAATTAGCAGCAAGCATTTACTGGTCACCTATTTAGAAGCCATTCTCTTATTGGTTGCTATTGGTTACTGCTCCTGGGCAAACTTAGTGACTTTAATTGCATATGTGTCTTTTATAACCCCCTTTGTATCTTATACTGGTTTTTATGCTTTACCGTAAAGGCACAAGTTTAGAAGCAATACATACAGATGCCCTATTTATACCAAATCATTGGGTCTAAATCAGGCACATACAGTGGCCTACGGGCCAGCAGCTCTGACACAAATCAGCAAAGGAAGGGCAGTTGGTGGGCATTTGTGTGTTCTAATCTCCATATACCAGACAGTAAATAGTGGCCCATATAGTGGCAACATGGTTTAGTTCTCATGTGACTTTATTCTTGTTATTACATCTGAGACAGGGACAAATGAATCCCATAAGCAGCATCACTATATAGTGGGGTAAACACAGCGCCTCCCCCTGGGCAGTAGAGGTCACTGATATTGACTGGCAGTTGTTGCAGATCTAAAATCTCCAGCAGTCACCTGTGGGGGGAGGGTTTTGGGAGTTGTAGTCCCTCAACTGCTGAAGCTCCCAAGGTAGCCTGAGTGAACTTTGGGCTATCAGACCTGCAGCTGTGGCTGGGCACTAGAGCTGCCATTGTTGGGTTTAAATGGGTTATTCTATACACATACTCTGTGCTGGATATACCATCAGATATCTGCAATATTCATTTGAGGGCCCAGTAAGCAGCAGAATTCTCTTTAGCAGAAGTGGGTAATTAATACTGTCTCTGTTACAGCCGCCAATCTGGTCTGTCATGTCTGATTCATTTAAATGTTAAATAACAGCACTTAATGATATATTAGTTATGTATTTGGTGGAGCGGCCTGAGCATTTTGACATCCACAGCAAATTGCAAAGGAGATCTTTTTATGGGAGTGAGGCAACCCCTGGGATTTGTTCTTTGTATGTTGGCCTCTTGGAAGACTAAAAGTGGACAGGGACAGTAGAGAGCCTTTCCCATGGGTTCCCCACATAGAGAGCCATGCGTATGTGACGTAGGTGAGCTCTTGCTAATAGGAGATATGCAGAGAAGCATGGGGGCAATAGGAACCTAATAGAGGGTGGTACCAAGTCTATCTATACATTAGGGGGTTTGTATATAATGGGCTTCAGGTGGCCATACACGGGCACGAACGAGGTGCATGCCCGAACGACATCTGGCCTGAAATCAGCCAGGTCTTGATTGGGCAGGTTCGATTTTCCCTTGGGATCGGGGACCACATTGGCTTGTTGATATGGTCCCCAAACCAACGGTGCCTATACCTGCCATTCTAATTCGCCCCATACCCGTAGGTGGGTATATCGGGAGAAGATCTGCTCGCTTGGCGACCTCGCCAAGTGAACGGATCTTAACGTGTATGGCCACCTTAAGTTTCCCTTTGCTGGTAATGCACTAATTAGTCATGTGACTCCCGTACAATTTGCAAGTCACTGCTTTTAACGCTCCTAGAGGAGAGGTTCCCATATTGTGCGGAGGGTCTAAGGCCCATGGGAGACAGAGGGTGCTGCCCTTTAGTTGCCACCCAGACAAGGCACCCTGTTAGTGCTCCTATGAGTGCTATAGCCCTGAATGGATAAGGTCGGCCTATCTGCATATTTCCATGTGGCCCAGACAAATGGGTGCTGTGCCTTTAACATGGGATGTGTTTTAGTTTTCCAGCCAGTTGCCCTTGAGCGGGCTATTGTGTGCATAGATACGGGCATAGAGGCGCCAATATATTGTATGCAGTCTCACTCACACCCACTAGCAACTTAAAGGGGATGTTCACCTTAGTATGTAGAGAGTAATATTCTAAACCAATTTGCAATTGGTCTTATTTGTAGTTTTTAAGATATTTCACATTTTGTTCAGCAGCTCTGCAGTTTGGAGTTTCAGCAGCTATCTGGTTGCTAGGGTCCAAATTACCTTAGTGACCAGGGAGCAGTTTAAACGAGAAGATGGTATACGAATAGGAGAGGGCCTGAATAGAAAAACAAGTTATAAAAAGTAAGAATAACAGTAAAACTGCAGTCTCACAGAGCAATAGTTTTTGGCTGTCAATTTTGGAAGCATTTAAACTAAAATGTTCTGCGGCCCCCCCACTTTATAAGGCAATATATTTCTTTCTAAAGTCTTCTTTATAGCAGCTTTGATTTCAAATTCCCTTCCTGCCAGCTGTATCCTTACTGTATATAATTACTCCCATTTCAGTAACCTGTATACCAACGGCGCAATTTATATATACTGTATAAAGATGACTATCTGTATACAGACACATGGTCTGATTGTGCAATGTACAGCTATATATTTTGTTGGCAATGTTCACCTGTAATTTAACACACTGTTTTCAATATAAACGATGTTTAATTACATTTCCTGCTTGGTGTTGTGTTTAGGGGCAGCGAGAGTCCGTTACTCCATAGCAGAATATCAGATCAATATCGCACAATAACGATACACAATAACTGAAAACTATTGGCTTTTACCAAGACCATGAATATCATTTAACCCTTTGACTACCAGCAGCCACTCCAGAAACGCACATAGCAACACATTGCGCTAATCGTTTGAAATGAATGCGGATATGTAGACTTGTAACAGTCTGACAATTAGGGGGAGATTTATCAGCGTTCCAGTTTATTTATATATATATATATATTTTTTTTTATTGGCCCATGGTGGAGATAAAGACGGGGATATGAGAGCTGTCCTAGGATTTGGCCCACAGGCACAAACTCTGAAAGGCCCTTATGACCCTGAACTTGTCTTATAGTTTATACAATTTATAATTTAGTCTACAGAATACCAATTATCTACAAGTGGCCATACACAGGCAGATTTAAAGGGGACATATCGTGTAAAAACCAAGAATGATCCAGACCATTATACTCCTAACTAGAAAAGAAATGTGTTCCACAATAAAAGTTGCGTTCTAGGCTGATTTATTGCAAATTTCTTCCCAAACCCAACTAGTCCCGCCAATCTGTTGTCCTTCCTGTTGCCTCCTTTCCCAGGCTGTGCAGGGGGGGCCGGCAGCACACTGCGCTGTAGGACAGGAACCAATCAGCAGCTAGGCTGACCTGATAGGGAACTGAAGCCTGCCTTTGCTTGTGTGACTGCAGGGCTGTGATTGGCTGTGCTTCTGGTAGGGACCATTAGGACACACCCACCCCTTATTTGAAACACAGACAGGCACCATAGCAGATCTATAGGGAGCTTCAATAAAGGGGCCATTTTTAAAGATAATAATTTTTAGCTTATAGTGAAACCACCACCATATATTACTCTTTACTGTGTACACGATGGGGGGATACTCAGTCCAAATAAGCACCCTAAGGGAGACATATAGGATAAGTCGGCCGCTTATCTGCCCGTGTATGGGCCCCTCTGACAGGCCTACCTGACCAAGCTGCAGACTGACACATCCGGCTGTGCCTGGAATTAGATTGAAATTGTTCCTGGCATTTCCATGCAGCAGCCTCAATTTAACGCTCCAGTCTGACAACTTATATAGCAGCCCCTCAGGGCCAGAGGCTTCATATTGCTAGTCCAGGCCCCAGTCTGCGTGAAGGAAACAGTCAGTGACAGCGACACACCTAGCCAAGCTTTTGCCCAAATCACCCACCAGGCCCTGTTCTCCTCTGCGCACAGCCACAACTGGACCCAAGCAGAAGTCACAAGCGTCCTGGCTATTGCATTAGAAATATCTAGACACCCATGGGATATATGAATGGTGGGGGATTGTAGTTAAATCTCTATCCTTACTGTGCAGTAGTTTGTTCCCTGGAAGTCTGAAGCAATGGAAGTGTTAATCACAGCTATGCAGTGAATAGGTAATCACCACTTTGCTCCAGCAATAAAAGCTGTTAAATACTACTCTGAAGGAAGCAATTAAAGGAGAAGATAAAGTAAGCTTTATCAGAAAGGTCTCTGTAAATACAGCAATAAGCACTCGCAGAAATGCTGCACTCTCTATCATAAGAAACACAGGATTTCTTGCCTTCCTTTGTGCAAACATGTTCTTCAGTATCAGACTTCCTCTCAGAGAAATCCTTCATTCCCGGGGCCAGAGTCTGCACAGCTCTCTCCCTTCTCCTGCTCCCCCTCCCATCAGAATGTGTGATCTGAACACAGCAGCCAGAGCTGCAGCAGGGAGCTACTGAGACCAAGCTAAAATGGCAGCTCCTATATGAAACAAACAGAGGGAGCTTCTAGGGTTCTCTACTGAGGTATGATAAAGCTTTCTGCAGAATAAATATAGGGTTCTAGGTGGCACTAATGTGGCAAATCTATTGCCAGTAAAATGCCAAAATGACTTTCCTTCTCCTTTAATGATGGATCTTTAACTTTCTGGGAATCAGGTGACTGTTTCTGTTACCTGCACAGCAAAGAACAGGGTCACATTGCTTTGCAAGCACTTTTAATATTAATAATTTTTTTTAAAAAAAAGAAAAAACATGAATGTAAACTTAACCTATAAAAATGAATATTAACTTTGCCTTAAAAGCACCAAAGAAAGTCAGCGCTTACTTGGGATTTCTCAGATTCTAGTGTAAGTGCCAGCAATCAGGGGTGCAGAAACTCCAGCTTCATACAGTCCAACTGGTTAAAGGGCAAGTGGCCATGCAGGGATGTTGCCCAGACCACGGAATAGTCAGATCGCTACTACCTCTGCAAGAAGTTCGTTATCCGACGGTGGGAATTACCAGTCTGTGGACAAAAGGCTCCACAGGTAGTTACAAATGAAGATTTTCGAGTGCTGGTTGCTGTCAATGCTGATAGGCTGAGCGATCTCTCCTCCATAGTGAACTGGGAAATGCATGCTGGTTAAGGAAATGCTAACTGTGCCACTGGAAGCACAGAATCAAAACACAAGCGCTTCTGAAGCATTTGTGGCAGTAACACCAAAAAATGAAATAAATGTATATAATAATGTACCCTTGCCCTGCACTGGTACAACTGGGGTGTTTGCTACAGAAACCCTACTATAGTTTATATAAATACCCCGCTGTGTAGCCCCGGGGGCAGCCATTCCTGCACTGGTACAGCTGGGGTGTTTGCTACAGAAACCCTACTATAGTTTATATAAATACCCCGCTGTGTAGCCCCGGGGGCAGCCATTCCTGCACTGGTACAGCTGGGGTGTTTGCTACAGAAACCCTACTATAGTTTATATAAATACCCCGCTGTGTAGCCCCGGGGGCAGCCATTCCTGCACTGGTACAGCTGGGGTGTTTGCTACAGAAACCCTACTATAGTTTATATAAATACCCCGCTGTGTAGCCCCGGGGGCAGCCATTCCTGCACTGGTACAGCTGGGGTGTTTGCTACAGAAACCCTACTATAGTTTATATAAATACCCCGCTGTGTAGCCCCGGGGGCAGCCATTCCTGCACTGGTACAGCTGGGGTGTTTGCTACAGAAACCCTACTATAGTTTATATAAATACCCTGCTGTGTAGCCCCGGGGGCAGCCATTCCTGCACTGGTACAGCTGGGGTGTTTGCTACAGAAACCCTACTATAGTTTATATAAATACCCCGCTGTGTAGCCCCGGGGGCAGCCATTCCTGCACTGGTACAGCTGGGGTGTTTGCTACAGAAACCCTACTATAGTTTATATAAATACCCTGCTGTGTAGCCCCGGGGGCAGCCATTCCTGCACTGGTACAGCTGGGGTGTTTGCTACAGAAACCCTACTATAGTTTATATAAATACCCCGCTGTGTAGCCCCAGGGGCAGCCATTCCTGCACTGGTACAGCTGGGGTGTTTGCTACAGAAACCCTACTATAGTTTATATAAATACCCCGCTGTGTAGCCCCGGGGGCAGCCATTCCTGCACTGGTACAGCTGGGGTGTTTGCTACAGAAACCCTACTATAGTTTATATAAATACCCCGCTGTGTAGCCCCGGGGGCAGCCATTCCTGCACTGGTACAGCTGGGGTGTTTGCTACAGAAACCCTACTATAGTTTATATAAATACCCCGCTGTGTAGCCCCGGGGGCAGCCATTCCTGCACTGGTACAACTGGGGTGTTTGCTACAGAAACCCTACTATAGTTTATATAAAATACCCCGCTGTGTAGCTCCAGGGGCAGCCATTCCTGCATTGGTACAGCTGGGGTGTTTGCTACAGAAACCCTACTATAGTTTATATAAATACCCCGCTGTGTAGCCCCGGGGCAGCCATTCCTGCACTGGTACAGCTGGGGTGTTTGCTACAGAAACCCTACTATAGTTTATATAAATACCCTGCTGTGTAGCCCTGGGGGCAGCCATTCCTGCACTGGTACAGCTGGGGTGTTTGCTACAGGAACCCTACTATAGTTTATATAAATACCCTGCTGTGTAGCCCCGGGGGCAGCCATTCCTGCACTGGTACAGCTGGGGTGTTTGCTACAGGAACCCTACTATAGTTTATATAAATACCCTGCTGTGTAGCCCGGGGCAGCCATTCCTGCTCTGGTAGAGTAGAAACGCTACTATTGTTTATATAAATACCCTGCTGTGTAGCCCCGGGGCAGCCATTCCTGCTCTGGTAGAGTAGAAACGCTACTATAGTTTATATAAACAAGCTGCTGTGTACCTAATAGGCTAGAGCAGGGATCCCCAACCTTTTTTTACCTGTGAGCCACATTTAAAGGGAAAAAGTGTTGGGGAGTAACACAAGCATGGAAAAGGTTCCTGCGGGTGCAAATAAGAGCTTTAATTGGCTATTTGGCAGCCCCTATGTGGATTGGTAGCCTATAGAAGGATTTGTTTGGCATTACACTAGGTTTTTATGCAATCAAAACTTGCCCCCAAGCCAGGAATTAAAAAATGAGCATCTGTTTGAGGCCCCTGGGAGCAACAGCCAAGGGGTTGGGGAGCAACATGTTGCTCCAGAGCCACTGGTTGGGGATCACTGGGCTAGAGCATTGTCTACATTTGTCCTTTAGCCTATCAGAACTTTGTCCCGCTCCCAACACACCTTAATTTAGGAAGCTGTTCAACTTCAAGCCGTGCCAGAGACCTACACAGGTTAGTAGGGGGGAAGCTTGGGGGCAAAATAGCTTAGTCAAAGCCATATGGGTGTTTCTGTGACTGTCAGGCACCCTAGGGTTAACTGGCTAAATGCACATACATCTATTAAGCTGCTAGACAACAAATCTAATGAGCAGTATGGAATAACAATGCTGTTGTGTACCTGCAGCAACAGAGATATAACCATCACATCTCAGTAATCTACAGAGAGGAGGTGGCCAAAAGGATACTGCCTTTGATAAGGGAGGGATCACAGTTATAATCCCAATCAATTTTCGTCACATTGTGGAACAGTTTCGCCAAATACCTGTAAAAAGAAAACGAATTAGGGATTGAGCATTTAGTGGGCCCTTTGTACAAGATTTTATAGCCAGTTTTCTATGCACGTACAAACAACATTACTAAGATCTTAGATTAAAAAGTAGACGCCTATGTGGCTGGTAAGCCACACAATGAAGACCGCTAATTGACAAAGTAAATTAAAAAAACATTCCATACACTGCCGAGGGAATGACTGTTGTGGTATCTTCATCTGCCTCTCTCTCCATGTCAGCAATCTCTTCCTCCATCATCTTCAGTTCTTCCAGCTCTTTCTGTAGGAATGTACTAAAGTTCAGGAAAATATTTTGGTCACTGGCCTTTGCTATTCTAAGAAAATTGTTCCTCCTGACTGAAATCTCAGACACAGGAATAAACCTTTCTACACAAAGAAAAACATACATTATGTGTGAATATGAACATGCGGTAACTATAAGCCGGCCATATATTGGCTGATCCGGTACGCTCTTCACCCCATCAGCCCACAATCCCCTGTCCGATGCCTGGACCAACAGATATCCAGGATATTGGTTAGGTTTGGCAGGCCACAATACATGCACAGAAATTCTTGTGCCCACCAGTCCTTAATGCATTATTACAGTTTAACTACCCCACAACAATGATTAAAAGATATGGCATCTATATGTGCCACTCCATAACGAAGAGTAAAGGTGGCTAAACATGCCCAGATTTGGTTGGCTAGTTTAGCCATATCGCAGTTGATGTACCTTGTCGACAGGTGGATGAGAATGTGAAAAAAACCCACATCTCCTCTAAACTTCCTATCAGATTCAATTATGCACTGCAATGGCCAATCAACGTCAGGTTGGCCAGGGTGCTGCTTGGCAGGCTTTGGCTTCTGTGCAAATCAGTATCCCCCTGCCACACTAGAGGGGACAATAAAACAACAATCCCTCCTGACTTATTAAATCTGTACCTACAGTGTGAGGGGCAGGCTAAACACTGATGGCAAACATGTAGTAAGGATATTTTATGCCTGATTCCAGCGATGAATTCTTTTCAATTTTCTCCTGCAGTTCTCGCTCTATTTTCTGCAGCTTGGATGATGTTTTCTGTTTTGTTTCTTCAGTGTCCAGAAGTGTTTGTGCCACTTTCTCTTCCACAGCCATGAAATCTGAAAGCAAAGGAACGGTGGTTTATACACATGCATACAGCTTAAAGAGGCAGCATCACCTTACCATACCACAGACAGCTACAGCAGGTAGTCATGCATTTGTTGCTGATAAAGGGGGGGGGGGGGGGGGGTCCTTCATTTGAAACATAGGGGCCCAGTACAATCAGCCAGGCTACCCTTCTGTAATACTAGCCTGCTAAAAGTAAAATGCAGTTTGTCATTAGGTTGTAACATTGCTGTATCCAGCCACTACTGAAAAATGGACTTAAAATGGATCATAACAGGTTATGGAGGAGCCAAACAAGGGCTGTGATAGTGTGCATAGAGGCTGCCTAATAGCCTATCAGCTTACAGGGGGCTTTATTTGCTAGTAAATCTTGTTTTTATTCAACCAAAACTTGCCACCAAGTCAGGAATTCAAAAATAACTCCCTGGTTTGGGGGCACTGAGAGCAACACCCAAGGGGTTGGGGAGCAACATGTTGCCCCTGAGCCACTGGTTGGGGATCACTGTCCTATATAATACTAAATGTACATCTGGCACCGCCCGAGGCACAGACCCCCTATCCCCAAGAAATTCTTTGTGTATGATCTGATTGCCTAGGACTAGGATACATTTTTTCCCCAACTATAGGCAGTAGTATTACTTTTTTTTTTACAAAAAGTGTTTCATGTCTATAGAAGCACCCAAGGGCCACCCACCTAAAACAGTCACCATAGGTATGTGGGCTTGGGTGCCCATATAGATAATGCGTCCCTTAGTTCTATTGGATAGGTTTGTGCTGGGTGTGACAAAGAAATGCTAATCAACCATCTAATCAATTAACAATATTCTGGCCACACCCCTACTAGGTTTTCAGAAGCACCTTTTATTTCAAATCCCTAAAAATGACTCTTAAACAGCCTAAAAATTACCCTTCTCTTGACATTGAGTCTGATGTCCTTTCTAAAGGTGGCCATAAATACTATAGGATCCACTCATTTGGCAACCTCACCATCTCTACCCTATGTCCACCTAAGGTGGGTGATTTCATTCTAATCCACTTAAGGGCCAAACGATCAGACAAGGACGGGAATAGTAGCTATCGGAGCAAGGACTGCAACAACGACCCGATGAGAAAATAAAAAGCTGCCTGATCAACACATGGCCAATTTTCGGCCAGATATCAGTTGGGTGGGCCCAGCAGAGGTCTCCATACAAGGCCAGATAAGCTGCTGAATTGATCTGCCCTTGATCTGATCTTAAATCTGCCCGTGTATGGCCGCCTTTAGATGAAACCTGCTGCAGAAATCAGTAACTTCCTTATTTAGCGTAAAGTTCAGCCCCCTGTAGGGTGAAGACATGCAGGGCTACTAGTAGCAGCTACTTGTCATGGCATAGACAATGCTGATCATTTACTGATAATTGTCTCTACGTGTGTTTTAGCAAAGTCAATTCTCAGTAGTGTCTATGGCAGAGTATTTTCTGGAGTTTAGTAGCCATGAAAAAGTAGCTGCTACTAGTAGCTCCATGTGTCTTCACCCTTAGCCTTTCTTCTTTGAATAGGAAGTCAGTCAAATCGCTTGGTGGCATCAAAAAAATGTACTCTACAGTGCATTGATCTTTCCTTCCCCTTACACAATAGGAACGCTAGGGCTGGGGATAAGGAAAGCCAGTCTGAGATAATGGCATTGCAGGCATGGAGGCTTAAGTATAGTTGTAACCAAGGCCTATGGAGCCTTGATTCCTTGCAGCATCACAGCCGGTCACACAGTACATGATGGGAAATGGTCTCTTTGCAATCACCTCGGATGAGTTGCGAAGCTTCTGTTTCCGTATCCAAGAGCAAATCTATCATGGCCTCCTGCCGGTCCAAGCTTTTCTTTAAGGCTACAGCTGCCGAGTCCGACACCATAACTTTGACGATCTCCCGGCTGACGTCCACATACTCTTTTATCTGCTCGCACAGCATGGCTCCTCACAGGTCAGAGGGAAAGCAAATCTAATAGGTGCGATAATACTTTGGCCCAAAGTGCTGGAGGGACAGAGAGATGATATAGGACAGCATTAGCAATAATATAATAATTGGCCACAGATACCATAAAAGCAGATACAAATAGGATGGGAAACATTATAGCTAGGGGTTACCTCCCAGCCGGTAAATCACCAGCTAGGGCTAAAATGACAAATTTAATAGCAGTGTCATTGTAAATCTGTAATACCCTACAAATCCCTCCCCTAAAGGATCTCACCTTATAGGTACAGACACGCCCACTTCCCCACCCTGTGGCATTACTGCCCTGCCCCAGGATTGCCAGTTTTTCCACCAAATTGGGCTACTAATTTAAAGCCCAGGCAGGTTTTCAAAGTACAAACCCGCCAAGGTACAGATTTGGGCTATTTTTTGGAGCCTTGGTGGGTTTGTAGTTTGGAAACTAGCCAGTTTTTTCCCCCTAGTGAACCTGACATGCCTGTCCCCCTGCGTGATGGGTAATGTAGTTTTTATCTAACAATTAGCCTACAGCTATGCTTAATATAAAACTACAATACCCAGCATGCAATTTGACAGTATAGACAGAGGCTCCAATTTCTATTCTTTTCAGGCTCAACCTGTCTGCCCTACAACCTGCTCTATATGGTATGAGATTGTCCCATTACTTTCTACTGTGATGTGGGGGGGCTGCCATTTGTTACTTTCTGCAGTTGACCCTTAAGGCTGATGCTACACGAGGCGTCTTTACTCTGCGTATTTTATAATTCAGCGGCTGAAAAATGCCCGATATCATCATCCATAGAAATAACTTGAAAAGACTCGAAGCTAACCACACAATGCGGAAATACGCTAGAAAACGCTTTAGCACTGATTTTTCAAGCATTGGCCGAAATACGCCAGTATTTGCACAGCAAGCTATTCCTATGTATACACAAAGGCAGCTGCCAGACCTAGCGGAAATACACAGCGTTTTTTACTATTTTGCACTATTAGCACCATGGAAACGCATACCTCCCAACATTTGAAAAATGAAAAGAGGGACAAAAAGATTCGGTGCGCACAGCACGGCAATTTTTTGACCACGCCCCAATTTCCACACCCCATCCATTTTTTTTCCAAAAAATTCTCCTTTTATATAGTAGAAATGGCGGGATCAGACGCAAATGTGCTATACCCTCATACTGAACTACCTAAGGAAAACAATATAGCAACTCCTACATATAAATACAAATATAGAGAGAAGGCAGTGAGTTATTAGTGAGTTATAACTATCTACCAGTTTGCCCCCCCCATACACAGTGCCCCCAATTGAGACAGTCCCACCCCATACACAGTGCCCCCAATTGAGACAGTGCCCCCAATTGAGACAGTGCCCCCAATTGAGACAGTGCCCCCAATTGAGACAGTGCCCCCAATTGAGACAGTCCCACCCCATACACAGTGCCCCCAATTGAGACAGTCCCACCCTATACACAGTGCCCCCAATTGAGACAGTCCCACCCCATACACAGTGCCCCCAATTGAGACAGTCCCACCCCATACACAGTGCCCCCAATTGAGACAGTCCCCCCCATACACAGTGCCCCCAATAGAGACAGCCCCCCCCCCCATACACAGCGCCCCCAATAGAGACAGCCCCCCCCATACACAGCGCCCCCAATAGAGTCACCCGTGCGTAAGGGCGCAACCTTATAAAAGTACCTGGGACCGCCGCAGAAGGAGCCGCATACACTGAGGAGCCGCTGGGGAAGAAGGAGCGCCAACGCATCGCGCTGTCCCGGGTAAGTCAATGAATGTTCCGCATTTCCGTAATTTATTACGGAAATGCAGGACATTCATGGAACTATCCGGGACAGCGCGATGCGCTCTAAGAACCGGGACTGTCCCGCGGAAAGTGGGACAGTTGGGGGGTATGGAAACGGGATTTGCTATGTCACCAGTACTAGGCTGAAAACCGCCATAGTCAGGGGCTTGTGCGGCGTTTTTAGGCTGAGAAAATACGCAGCGTAAAAACGCCTCATGCGGCATCAGCCTATGGTATAATTCTCAGGATCTCTTGGGGCTGCTGAGAGTTGCAGTTCAACGCACCCATATGTCTATCATGTCTGGGGTTAATGCAGCATTCTGAATCCATTTCTGGAGTGACTTCCCAGCTGGACTGGGCACAGAGGATTAGAATTTCTTTCATTGCGGATATTGGGCTATTTTTGGGCTACTTTAGAAGTGGATTTGGCTAGTTTTGGGCTGGTTTTAGAACTGACCCCGCCCCCATATTAGGCCTCTCCCACTCCCCCGACCCAAAGGCCGGTATTACAGGAAAAGACAAATGTGGCAACCCTACTTATAGCTCCATATGGAGAGCTCACTGCCAGGAGGAGTTCATAGACCCACAACACCCCATTGCTAGCAGTGCCACAGCTTCTACATTCAATGTCACACCCCCTAAACTAGCCCAGTTGTGGTAAATCCCTTGCACAGCCCGCACACTCATTACCTACCGCCCAGTAACAGGCCCGCTGCCCCCCGAGTTCTATTCAAAAGTCCCGCCGAGAGTCGCCAATGCATTTGACAACTTCCCGCCGGCTAATCTCGCGAGATTATGACGTAGTCACGCCCTGCTCTGAGGGAAGCGGTGACGCAGTAGCGCGGAGTTGGAAGGTGTGACAGGAGAGTGAGATGGTAGGAGCAGGCTGGGGCGGGAAGCCGCCTATCTGTGTTCTACATGTATATATGTATAATTCTACATACTACTTGTGTCTTTTTGTTATGGTGGTTGTCGGGCCTGCCCGTTAGAACTTTGACTTGTACCAGGGGACTCAAAATACCTAAAATACCTACTTAGTTGGAAATAAAACCCGCCCCCCCTTCAGAGACTTATCTCCCATTCTGACAACAACAAAAAAATATATATTTTTTATGCAAACAAAGTGCAGATTTGCCCAAGTGTTTTATGTGAAAACTAGAAATGGTTCATTTTGGAGAAGGAAAATATTGGTAAAACTGGGGGGGGTAGGCTTTTTTGTGAGATTTTATTATTATTATTATCATTTATTTATAAAGCGCCAACATATTCCGCAGCGCTGTACAATAAGGGGGTTACATACGTTGGACATACAGAGTAACATATAAAGCAATCAATAACCGATACAAGAGGTGAAGAGAGCCCTGCCCAAAAGAGCTTACACTCTACAAGGAGACATACAGAGTAACATATAAAGCAACCAATAACCGATACAAGAGGTGAAGAGGGCCCTGCCCAAAAGAGCTTATAATCTACAAGGAGACATACAGAGTAACATATAAAGCAATCAATAACCGATACAAGAGGTGAAGAGAGCCCTGCCCAAAAGAGCTTACACTCTACAAGGAGACATACAGAGTAACATATAAAGCAATCAATAACCGATACAAGAGGGGAAGAGGGCCCTGCCAAAAGAGCTTACACTCTACAAGGAAAAAAGGGTTGAGACACAAGGTGTGGGAATGGGTATGACCAGAATTGTGAGAGGTGTGCCTAAGTATTTTATGTGAAAACTAGAAATGGTTATTTTTGGAGAAGGAAAATATTGGCAAAACTGGTGGGGGGGGTGGGGGGGGGTAGGCGTTTTTGTGAGAACAAGGGTGAGATTTTATTATTATTATTAACATTTATTTATAAAGCACCAACATATCCCGCAGCGCTGTACAATAAGTGGGTTTCATACATTGGACATACAGAGTAAAGGTGTCGCCAAGCGAGCGGATCTTTACCCGATATCCCCACCTACGGGTGGGCGATATCGGGTAGCAAGTTGCTTTAAAAAAAAATAATCTGATCGTTTGGCCCTGGGGCCAAACGATCGGATTACGTTTGCGGCCATGGGGTAGTCGGTTCGGGGACCGCATCAACGAGCCGATGCGGTCCCCGATCCGACTGGATTTTCTAACCTGGCCGATCGAGATTTGGCCAATTTCAGGCCAGATATCGGTCGGCCAGGCCGCTCATTTCTGCCCTTACACAGGCTGATTAGCTGCCGAATCTCGAACATCGGCAGCTTCTATCGGCCCGTGTATGGGGGCCTTAACATATAAAGCAACCAATAACCGATACAAGAGGTGAAGAGGGCCCTGCCCAAAAGAGCTTACACTCTACAAGGAGAAAGGGTTGAGACACAAGGTGTGGGAATGGGCCTGACCAGAGTTGTGAGAGGTGGGGCACAGTATTTTATGTAAAAACTAGAAATGGTTCATTTTGGAGAAGGAAAATATTGGTAAAACTGGTGGGAGGGGGGGGTAGACCTTTTTGTGAGAACAAGGGTGAGATTTGTCTCAATTTAGGGACAGAGCTAGGGGGCCCATTCATAAAAGTGAAAGATGGGTGCAATGACAAAAAAAAAAATCGTATTTTTTCTTAAGTTTAGAACTGTTCGTACTGCTAACGATAACATTGTGAAAAAAGTACGACTTTTTGGTAAAAGGTTTCTTATTCGACGAAAAAGTTGTACTTTGCACGACAACAAAAGTTTTGGAATTCATTCAAGCTTCGGTATCATGACTTTCTTTTGGCCAGGTTGGAGCTGCAGAGTGCCATTGAGCCCTATGGGAGGCTTTCCTTGGGCCGGGTTGGAGCTGCAGAGTGCCATTGAGCCCTATGGGAGGCTTTCCTTGGGCCAGGTTGGAGCTGCAGAGTGCCATTGAGCCCTATGGGAGACTTTCCTTGGGCCAGGTTGGAGCTGCAGAGTGCCATTGAGCCCTATGGGAGACTTTCCTTGGGCCGGGTTGGAGCTGCAGAGTGCCATTGAGCCCAATGAGAGACTTTCCTTGGGCCGGGTTGGAGCTGCAGAGTGCCATTGAGCCCAATGAGAGACTTTCCTTGGGCCGGGTTGGAGCTGCAGAGTGCCATTGAGCCCTATGGGAGACTTTCCTTGGCCAGGTTGGAGCTGCAGAGTGCCATTGAGCCCTATGGGAGACTTTCCTTGGGCCGGGTTGGAGCTGCAGAGTGCCATTGAGCCCTATGGGAGACTTTCCTTGGGCCGGGTTGGAGCTGCAGAGTGCCATTGAGCCCTATGGGAGACTTTCCTTGGGCCAGGTTGGAGCTGCAGAGTGCCATTGAGCCCTATGGGAGACTTTCCTTGGGCCGGGTTGGAGCTGCAGAGTGCCATTGAGCCCTATGGGAGACTTTCCTTGGGCCAGGTTGGAGCTGCAGAGTGCCATTGAGCCCTATGGGAGACTTTCCTTGGGCCGGGTTGGAGCTGCAGAGTGCCATTGAGCCCTATGGGAGACTTTCCTTGGGCCGGGTTGGAGCTGCAGAGTGCCATTGAGCCCTATGGGAGACTTTCCTTGGGCCGGGTTGGAGCTGCAGAGTGCCATTGAGCCCTATGGGAGACTTTCCTTGGGCCGGGTTGGAGCTGCAGAGTGCCATTGAGCCCTATGGGAGACTTTCCTTGGGCCGGGTTGGAGCTGCAGAGTGCCATTGAGCCCTATGGGAGGCTTTCCTTGGGCCGGGTTGGAGCTGCAGAGTGCCATTGAGCCCTATGGGAGACTTTCCTTGGGCCGGGTTGGAGCTGCAGAGTGCCATTGAGCCCTATGGGAGACTTTCCTTGGGCCGGGTTGGAGCTGCAGAGTGCCATTGAGCCCTATGGGAGACTTTCCTTGGGCCAGGTTGGAGCTGCAGAGTGCCATTGAGCCCTATGGGAGACTTTCCTTGGGCCGGGTTGGAGCTGGAGAGTGCCATTGAGCCCTATGGGAGACTTTCCTTGGGCCGGGTTGGAGCTGCAGAGTGCCATTGACTTTCCCATAGGGGATACGAAAATTTTGTAACTTTCGGATCGCACCACAATATTTTCGTACGACCACAATACAAATTTTTGCCCAATTAACGCACATCAGAAATTATCGTTATTAGTCCAATTTTTCCCAATCATGCTTTTAATTGTTGAAAATTTGTACTCTGATAAATGTGCCCCTATCTGTAGGATTCTGAAAGTGTGCAGGGTAATAGGCAGGCTCCGGTCCCACTATACATATCCCCAGTCTGCCCTCATCGCTGTAAAGGTTCTAACATTGGTACGAACATCCTGAAAGCCAAAAAATTTTCAACAGGTGGCCTTTATTCAGGAGAAGAATAGTCCGAGTTGCATTAAACAATATCCGTGTCACTTTGAGAGGCAAAAAGATGTTTAGTAATAGTTTTCTAACAAGATTGTCTACAGCCACAGTTGTCTGGAACCAATCACACTTATCGATAGGAGAAAACAAAAGACCCTTTTTTTCCCCTTTCAGCCCTAAAGCTGGTGGCACATGGGGAGATTAGTCGCTTACGATTAATCTTCCTTACTGTAGGCACTGGCAAGAATGTGAATCGCCGGTGGGTTGGCATACGCGTTGCTTCAGTTTTCTGAGGTTGCCTCATAAGGAAGCCTTGGGTGATTTCGGAACAAAAGCAACGCGTATGCCATCCCGTCTGTGATTCACTTTCTTGCCGGTGGGAAGGCATTTCAGGGAATTAGTTGCCCACAATAGCAAACATTTATCACGGCCTACTAATCTCCTTGTGTGTCAACAGCCTAAAGACCCACCTGTATAGGGAAGCTTATTCATTGGATCCTGAACAAATAATCATAAATCACCAATTGTTTTCCCGTTCTCTATATTGAAATCATCAGTGGCTAACACGTCCTCGTTTTCTGATATCAGTTTTTATTTCCATCATTTCAAAAATAGAACAATCAAAAAGTCCTCGATTCCAATAAAATTCTAAATACATTAAAATGCCTAAGATAAAAACTATCAAGTACCTTAAATGCCTAAAAAAAAAGTGGTAAACAGGCGCCATCTGCTGTTAAAGAAATAGGTAACTGCAAATAACCAGGTATGGAATGCCTATAAAAAAAACGTATTTGCTAAGCAAGTCCCAAGCCCAAGTTAATGTTTTTGATAAATATAAATCTTATTTGCTAGATATAGTGAAGAACCAGAGGAATATATAAAAGCCCAGTGTCAGGCAAAATAAGGCAGAATATCTACCAAGTGATTTATACCATGCACCATATTACTTAGTAGCGCTCATCCTTAAAAACCAACGTTTTAAATCCCAAGTCATTTGCAACTGGAAAAGACTATTGTCATTATAAGAGAACAAAAAGACAAAATTCAGTTTAACTCACCCCATATAATACCTGATTAAAGCTGGCCATACACGCACCGATAATATTGTACGAAACCTCGTTTCGTACGATATTCGGTGCGTGTATGGCAAGTCGGCGAGTCGACCGATATCGCAGGAAGCTGCTGATATCGGACGACTCGCCGATCGGCCAGGTTAAAAGATATTGATCGGGCGCCATAGAAGGCACCTGAGCAAAATCTGCTGTTGGGGCTGAATCGGCAGAAGGAGGTAGAAATCCTATTGTTTCTACCTCCTTATCTGCCGTTTCAGCCCTGAACGTTAGTGGCGGATTTGACGATCTTTCGTGCGACCATCGGCACAATCGAAAGATCGCAAATCGCCACGTGTGTGGCCACCTTAAGATACATAATGTCCCGGGTCCAGGGAATCATGGTGATCCAAAATGCATTTTGTACAAGGAATATATCCCGGATTTGCTTGTTTTTTTCTGCTTTGCACTTGCATCTGTCAATGAATACGTACAATATAAAGTAAATGATGTGCTGTTGCTCCTTATGCTGTAAAATACACTCACACCCCAATCATGCATGATGGTCATGAAACTAGGGATAAGAATAACATGTACATGTTGTAGCCTATGCCCTGAGGTGCAGAATACAGCATTATTGCCTACAATAGCCCCTTATAGCCCTCTACTTATTGCCTGACAGGTTGCTCTTGCACCTTGTGGTCCCTGGCCCTCGCTAGCCGGTGAATTTGGATGGTGAGCAAGCACTGGGCATTCCAGGGGGCACCCAGGTGCCACTCAACCCTCTGCCAAATGCAGACAGCACCATTTTTAGAGCAAGGTGCAGTGCTTTGTTCTCCATTCTAGTACCAAAAACCATGAAGCTTTGCAGTATGTTTTTTCTTATATTGCCACTGACTTTAAAAATAAGGATGAATGTGGTTGGCTAAGATTGTGGCCCTTAGGAGCCAGGCATGATTACAGTTTCTAATTAGCTTTCCTCTTATCATTTACAGTAATATGACTTTGACGCTTGAGGACCTTTATATAGCTCTTAGCCAGCTTCTACCACACCGGTTCTCAACCTGTGGGTCGAATGACCCTTTCACCGGGGTTGCCTAAGACCATAGGAAAATACATATTTCAGATGGTCTTAAGAATACTTTTATGGTTGGGGGTCACCACAACATGAGGAACTGTATTTAAGGGTCGCGGCATTAGGAAGGTTGAGAACCACTGGTCTACCATGATGGGTTGGGCATATTTCATATTCTTTTTGATGAATCAGGTATAACCTTAGTGGCGCAAGCAGTGTGCTTTCGAAAGCAGTTCCTTTTGACTGGTTTACATGCAGGGGTTGTTGAAGGAAAAGGTAAAAGTTCTAAATGCTTTGAAGGCTTGCTATGTCGCAGTGCTTGGATTGGGCGAATGAGTCCCTGGCACCCTCATAACTGCATGATCTGGCTATCTTCCCTTCTCAAAGTCTGCCAGTGAGTGTAGTATTTGGGTGCTATATTAATGCCATGTATAAATGGGGTAAGATTTAAATAGGAATAGAACTGAGATAGCCCTTTCCAAGTGTCATCCATTCAGTGGTGCTTCCAAGGTCCATGTGTTATCTTCTGTTGAGGAAAATGGAGTTCTGGGAATTTCTTTAAAGTATCCCAGGCATATCGGGGCACAAGAATAGGGGAATGTTCCTGCTGACAAGCTCGTTATGGGGGCCAGTATCTAGTGATGAGAAAGCAAACCTGGAGCTATCAGTATTGCATTAGAGAGACTACCTTGTTAGCTAAGTGCTCCAGGAACTCGAACTCGAAGTTCAAATGTACAGTTATAAATTGCTTAAAAACGTTGGAAACCCCCAGTTTCAGACTCATCTCAAAAACTCGAATTGAAAAATAGCTTGAATTTTGCTAATACAACTGCAGTTGACTTCTACACGAACTTGGCTGCTTTTAGAAGTTTAAAATCTTAGAAAGCTGAAAGTTTTCAAGTTGTTTGTGCGTTATAAATCTCGAAAGGCCAAGTTTTGAAACTAGAATTTCGAATTCATGTTTTTTACCGCAAAAAACTTGATTCAAAGTAGCTTTGTTGTGAGTGTGTTTGTTAATGGGTCAGTACTGGGGCGGCCAACCTTCCCTTGGTGAGGGTTTGGCCTCCCATAGCACAGGCCACTAGATGGAGACAAAGACAAGACAGTGTCTGTACTGGATCATCTCGGGATACCAAGTAGATGTCTTTCCATTGGTGCAGAGGGTTCAGCAATCTTTCCTAAGCACCATTCTCTCATTTATACCATTACCTGGTTGCTATTGGTGGAGATCTGCAGAGCAAAAGCCAAATCATCCAAATCCCAGAAACCATAATACCCAACTGCACGTTGCCTTAGATTTCATGCTGCTTAAATATTATTTTTAAGGCAAATTTGTGTATGTTGGAAGCTGACAGACAGCATGCTGGGACCTGTATGGGAAGTATTGTGGGAATTGCATGGGTTTTTAGCTCTGTGCCTCCATGCTTGCTGACCCTTGCTAAGAACCAATAGACCTTTCTGCATAGTTTAGGAAACTGAAGATTTATGGAAAATGTCTAGACTGTGTGGATTGCAGTGCTGGGGAGCTGCTTAAAAGCTTCCATTAGGAATTTCTCATCCATCTGTTCTGCTATTTCCATTGCTTAGAAATGACGTTCAAGCTTCCCCAATTTTCTGTCTTTCTCATAGTAATTACGCAGGCTGCCAAAACAACGACCGCACCAGGAAGAAGGACAGAGTATTTCCATTATGACCATGCAGCTTTTATTTGCTGTTAAATTGAGGAAAATATCTAAAGGTCTCCCCCCCGTTAAGCTGCAGTGGAATCAGCCATCTGTACTTGGATGCTTAAGCCAAAACTAAATCAGGGCCCGAACTAGGGGCAGGCAGAGGAGGCAAGTACCTAGGGGGCAATTCTTTATATTTTTTCTTTATATTGCAAATGGTGTTAGAGCAGTCAATGATTTCATGAGTTCTCCATGCTTTGTGTTCTGGTTGGATGGGGTCTTTGAGTCAGTGGGGGCCTATTGTGCCTATACAACAGGGATCCTCAACCTTTTATACCCGTGAGCCACTTTCTAATGGAAAAAGTATCGGGGAGCAACACAAGCATGGAAAACGCTCCTGGGGGTGCAAATAAGAGCTATAATTGGCTATTTGGTAGCCCCTATGTTTACACTGGGTTTTATGCAACTAAAACTTACCTCCAAGCCATAAATTCAAAAATTAGCTCCAACTTTTAGGCCACTGGGAGCAACACCCAAGGTTTTGGTGAGCCAGATGTTGCTCACGAACCACTGGTTGGGGATCACTGCTATACAAGTAGGGTTGGACTAGGGGGTGCAGGGCCCACTGCGGTTGCCACCCCAGGGGCCCTGCAGGTGCCCCCACTGGCCGCGTCCCTCGCAGCCCTTAGGGGCCCCTGCTGCACCCCCTAACCACCTGTAGGGGCCCCTGCTGAAACCTCCCTAACCCCCCCCCGTAGGGGCCCCCGCCCGATGTCCTCCCCTGAGCGCATCAGTTTAATGTGTCAGGGGAGGAAAACAGTCAGGCAGGTAGCACCGGCAAGGGTCGGGTCTGGCTCGCCGGGGCCCGTCGGGTTTTTTCCTGGTGTCTTGGCGGCCCAGTCCGACCCTGTATACAAGTACCCCGTAGCAACCACTCATCTATAGGCTTTGATCAGTTTGCAGCAAGAAGAATAACTAGAGACAACTAGTGCAATTTGCATGGTGTTAGTCAATGAGCCCTATTGTCTTCTCCCACTAAATGAGCTTTTGTTTATGACAAGAGATAATTAAAACTTGAAGGTGCAATGCTAGATATGTTTCCAGTTGGGAATGCCTGTAGGGCCTGTGTGCCCTTTCTTAGAAGGTGCAGGACCACAATGCACCGAGAAAATATTTTTCTAATGCCACAGGCTATGACGATGAGGAGGAAAAGCTCTCTGAATGAACATTTCTGAAAGTTGCCTTCCAACAACATCTACGACACTGCAGCTTCATAGGCCTGGATGTACCTTTCCCAGAGTTTCCCTGATTTATGGCATTTTGTAACTAAAGTAAAAGAGTTAACATGGCAGATTCTCACTGGCATGACTCTAAACATGGCTGCCTTCCAGTTTTTACTGCTTGATGATGCTTGATGATGCTGGGATCAGGTTTTAGAGAGATGCTTAACCAAGGATTGCAGATACTTTTACCCAGTAGCGACAGTCGTGAAGCCCACAGCATACCGTGGGAGGTGTTAGCATAGGCAAGGCTTCCTGTGGTCCGGGAGCCAATAGAAGCAGTCAGGATTTGTTGCTATGGGTTATTGGCCTGTGGTACATGTTACTTATATTACTAAACTAAACTGTGTAGGCTATAAATGCTGCACCTTATGTTTTTATATTAAATCAGGATACAAGGTTTATTAGTAATAAGTACTGAAATTACATGGCAGCTCAGAAACCAGTGCATTCTGCATTGATTGCAATAATCAGCCCTGTAGCATCAACTTCTACGGCAGACAGATCTCCTCGGTGATTGTTTGAGACGAGCCCTAAGCTTAATTCTCAGCAGAGCCCACTGAGCACGTGCAGTGCCGCTGACACACAAAAGATGGCCTAACAAGATCCAAGATGGGGAGCTTCTGAGTGCAACTATGAAGGCCTGGATCATTACTGTTATAGGGCTGCTGGTCGTTATATAAAATACAGCATTTCTAGCCATGGTCGTTATTTAAGCATTAGGCTACTAAACACATTAAAAGATTAAAAAAAAAAAAATCATTGTTTCTATAATGTATTTAACTTTAGTTACATACATTAAAGGAGAAGGAAAGGCTAAATCACTTGGGGTGACAAATGTTAGGCACCCCCCAATGATTGTAATGACTTACCTGAAACCCCTGACCGGTGCCCCTATTAGGAGAAAACTGCACCGGGCCAGGGTAAGTGCAGGCGAGCAATCCTCTTCCTTCCTTTTCGTTTCGCAGCGATCCCAGTGCATGTATGAAGACCGAGGGAAAGCCATTAAGGGAAAGATACCTCAGCTATTAAGGATTTCTTCCCGGAAACCATAATCCCTTTATCATTGCTTAAAGCTAAAGGCTTGAGCAATCATAAATCTGGCCCTTAGTAAAGTTAAAGGAACACTGTCCTTGTGTTTTTTTTTCACAACCCATCAGTTATAGAGCTTCTCCAGCAGAATCCTGTATTGAAATCTGTTTTTCATAAACAGATTTTTTTATATTTAATTTTGAAATGTCACAGGGGGCTAGCCATATTCTTCATTTCCCAGGGTGCCACAGCCATGTGATAAACTTCAGTCTCACTTTACTGCCGCGCTGCAAATTGGAGTGATATTCCCCCCCTCCCCCCAGCAGTCGATCAGCAGAACAATGGGAAGGGAGCAAGATAGCAGCTCCCAGTAGGTATCAGAATAGCACTCAATAGTAAGAAATCCAAGTCCGGCTTGGGACTCCTCCAGTTACATGGGAGTAGGAGAAACAATAGGTTAGCTGAAAGCAGTTCTAATGTGTAGCGCTGGCTGAAAGCTCAGACTCAGGCACACTTTACTGCTGCGCTGCAAGTTGGAGTGATATCCCCCCCCTCCCAGCAGCCGATCAGCAGAACAATGGGAAGGGAGCAAGATAGCAGCTCCCAGTAGGTATCAGAATAGCACTCAATAGTAAGAAATCCAAGTCCGGCTTGGGACTCCTCCAGTTACATGGGAGTAGGAGAAACAATAGGTTAGCTGAAAGCAGTTCTAATGTGTAGCGCTGGCTGAAAGCTCAGACTCAGGCACACTTTACTGCTGCGCTGCAAGTTGGAGTGATATCCCCCCCCTCCCAGCAGCCGATCAGCAGAACAATGGGAAGGGAGCAAGATAGCAGCTCCCAGTAGGTATCAGAATAGCACTCAATAGTAAGAAATCCAAGTCCGGCTTGGGACTCCTCCAGTTACATGGGAGTAGGAGAAACAATGGGTTACTAAAGAGCCCTACAGCTAGGGAACCTTCTCTCAGGGTGGGACTGGCCCAGCGGGAGAAATCTTGGTCGGCCCCAGCCAAGGAGGTGTGTGGTGGGGCAGTGTTGGATTTCCACCAAGGGTGATGGCCCCCGCAAGCTCCAGATACCCCAGTCTAACACTGCCTCTGCTGTCCAGGTATGAGAACTGCAAGTGTGCGCAAGGGGGTAGAAAGGAACACACAGACACAAACTCATATTAATGACTCTGTTCAGAAGCTGTAATTCATGATTTGGTAAGGTACAGAGAACAGTGCAATGTGATACAACAATCTCAGAAATAACAACTCTACAATTTCCAATTGGTCTATATTACACCATATAAATATACAGAGAGAATGCAGCTATATGTCTCACCAGGAGCATTGACAGTACTCGCACCCCTCCAACACGAGGCGCTTACTCATAGAATAATTTACAATCTTATAACATTACAGTATGTACAAAAAAAAAAAAAAAGAATTCAACTTTTTAAATCTTTTTTTTTTCCTATTTTTTTTTTAAAATGTATTTATTTTCATTTAAAACCAACCACGTGTGAAAACATAATAAAAAGGAGGGTAGGGGGAAATTAAAAACTGTACAAGAAGCATTGAAGGATTTGATTGAGGCTTTACCCCTTCACCACTGGATGGAGGATACATACCTCTTGTCCTCTCCCAGCAGTGTAAGGGGACAAACTCCAAGCAGCCCCGGGAAGGCCTTTAACAAGCCCCACCCCCCGGCGCTGAAGGAGTTAATTAATAAACAATGGCTAAAATAGAAATCAATTGCTACAGTACTGTGTGCAGAAATGGCATTTCATATCATTATTTGTTCTATAATATTATTATTATTCACCCACCAAAAACAACAGATCACGTGCCCACTTATTCGCGGGTTTATGATACTCTTTACACCCAATAAGAGACAGGAGAAAAAACTGAAATTAGACAACGAACATCTACAGAGAAAAGAATGACATATATTTAGGACACACCCAAAAGAGAAGCTTCCCAATGTAATATTGATATTAAAGGAAAAGTGATTATGTTATCACGTATGTTATCATGTACGGAAGTAGCGATAGTATGGCTCCAGAGAAAGCAGCGTCGGACTGGCCCACCGGGATACCGGGAAAACTCCCGGCAAGCTCGGGATTCAGAAGTACTGATATCATGGCTGCCGAGAAAGCAGTGTCAGATTGGTCCACTTGGATACCAGGAATACTCCCGGCAAACTCGGGTTTCAGAAGTACTGATATCATGGCTGCCGAGAAAGCGGTGTCAGATTGGTCCATTTGGAACCAGGAACATGGGTATCAGTGGCCCCTTCTGCTCCTAAACATTTGGCTTATTTCATGGTCTTTCTCCGTTTCTGTACGGGAACAAAGATGAGAAATAGAATGGATGGATAGAAGTCTTGGAGGAAGGGTCTGACTGGCTAAAGAAAAAAGACTAGAAGAATAAAGTGGTTGAGTAAGCGGAAGAGGAAAAGTAGTTTGGAGAGTGGGCCTGTGGTCTAAGGTTTTCTGGTGTCCCAGTCCGACTCTGCTAGAAAGTAATGGCGCCACTCGTGCTCAGAAATTCAGCCCCTGTGGAGGGGACTGTTTGGTTTAATCCAACTAGAAAACCCTAATGCCACAGTAAATAAGTGCTGCCTGCTGTACGCCAATCTAGTAGCCACTTTCCTACTTGTGATCTGGGAGACCTTCCCGCCCGTTCAAGCTGCGTTGCCATAGACATAACATATAGATTTCCCCCTGTGTTTAGCAGTAGCCCTAGTCAGTGAGAGCATCGTAACAGTAAGCAGCATCATGGAGTGCTTTTACCACAAGATATAGGAATACATAGTGTGCTTCAGTCTTGCAGCAGGTTATTATACTGGTAAATGGCTATTGTTAGAATTAACTATGAATCTAATATATATATATAATATATATATATATATATATATATATATATATATATATATATATATATAGCCCTTTGGCATCTACATCTCAGCCAGTGACTTGTACAAGGAGCTTGTGTTCCTCAGCCTTAACATCATTTCAGTCGTCACCGGTAAAACCAGACCTATCATATTGTGAATATTTAACATTTTCAGACGTGCTGTGACAAACATTAACAAACGGTCATTTCTCCTTTATTTGACAGTTGCCGACACCTCTCATATAATGAGTAAAACCCCTATTGCTTCAGGAGAAAGTGATTCAATGAAGGCAACAGAATAAACAGGCCAAACCATTGTGGAAAGGGGACAACACTCTCAAGGCAAGTACTAAATGGAGATCCTATAAACTGCTATAGGGAATCTGTGCCGATAGTGACAGTTATTGCGCTTTTAATAAACATTGCTATGCAAATAAATGGAAGCCAATGTAGCTGGAGATACTATACAATACACTGGTTATACTGGGATTCAGAAAGGTGCTATATATATATATATATATATATCACATCATATTAATATGGAAATAAGCACAATTAGCTCAACGCCAATGACATTTCTTGTGTTTTCAGACGATACATACACGCTGAGGGTTCTCTGAAGTGTGCAGTAGTCGGTTTGAGGCAGAGGCACAAGCAAAGTTTTGCCAATAGATCCGAGCTCTTTACACACTCAGTTTCTAGTCTCTTATTGGGTATAAAATGCCACATTTTCCACATATGAACTTATGTGAATATACCAAAGAACTGAGCGGATTATACAAGAGCAGGAAAAGAACATACATTCTCCGTCCCTAATGCATCATCCTTCCATAAAACACATTTTCTACAAAGTTACGGCCAAGACAATACAAGTGACTTCATTTGGGGTTGCACCCTATATCTTGGGATACATTGCCCACCCCAAGCCTTAGGCAGCAGTCAAAGGGGTTTCTGGCTATGAACCATCCTATGTATTGCATGGAAACTGCCCTTTAGAAAAATAGCTTTTTGGCTCAGAGGGCTCCCAAGCAGTGCCCTTGGGTTATATGCGCCACAACAGTAAAAAATGTCAAAATCCTTTAGCTAAAACTTTCAGTATCCTCCTTTCTTCACATTCCCAACACATAAACACAGCTTAAGTGCAGTTGCCCCTCACCAGGTAGCCTATCATTATGGAGAAGATGAGAGCAAGCTGCATCTATACAATCTGCTTCTGAACTCTCGGCAATATCCTACAGAGATGGCTATCTTACTAACAAATGGGTGCTGCTCTCACTGAATGTTTAAATTAGCACCCAGATAAGAAGATTGGCACACTTAGCAAACTCTAAAATTCCACATCAGGGAATTTTATCGGCATTCCTTCAAATCTGATGGTCTCGGAAGCAACAGAGGCAGATTATTTCAAGAACATCTGCCATTATTGTAATACTTACATCATCCAAGCCTATGGCACAGTAACCCATCTTTATTCCGTACAGTCCCTTTGATCATATTGTGTATCAAACTAGCTCTTAAGCTGCCCATACACATTAAGATTTTTCTCTCCCTAATGACCAATTTCAGTGCGATACGACAAATCCGTCAAATTATGATTAGGTTAGTGGGCACCGAACTATCGCACATCTGGTGACTTTTCATCTGACACTGGTCAGAAGATCAACCGGGCAGGTTTGTAAATTGTCCTTGTTAACAATGAAATTTGGCCATTGTCCAATTGTTTGTAGAACCATTGTTTCACGATAAGCTTGGTCCTTCGGAAATGAAAAGATCTTTTAAAAATCTTAATGTATATGGCCAGCTTTACTTAACACAGCTCCTAGTATTTCTTTACAGACTAAAACCACGATTGCTTAGTTTCACATACTGACCGGCAGTTGGTATGGTTGCTGTATAGGTGCTATTCACAGTGATCTAAAATTTGTGCTGCGGGGTCAACACTTCAGACAACACCAGTCAGACAGCATTGGTTATTGCCCTGCATAAGGGAAATCATCTGGCTTCTGCGAGCAGTTTCTAAAGCTGCCTAGGGGTGGCAGAATTTCACAAATCAGTTAAGGTTTGAGTTATTCAACCACAAGTATTGCAATTGATGGTCGGTAAAATTAAAACTCTGCCGGCATGGCCCTTATTCTGTTCCAGGCTCACCAACGAGTAATGGTTGTCTCATCTGGCTAAAAACGAGTGCAGGGTAACAACTCCTTCACACTCCGATACATGTACTGATAAAGATTTGGTTACCTAATGTTTCCCAAAGCCCTTGAGTTTATTATGTTAGGGCATATATCACCCTCAGCAACAAAGAGCAACAACATTGTATAAACATGCCTAAACAGAACTTGGTGTAGGACTGCAAATACCTGAAATGCCACCATAACTTTCACCATTTACAGGACTCAACATCAGTGCATGTTTCCTAAATCCCCGCAGGAGGATTAATCAAACTATATAGGCACCTCCTTTCCCCTAACCCCAAGGTTTCAGACTTTTTGGGTTTGGTCCCCCTTTTGTGGTAAAATAACTTGGTCAGTTGGCCTTTTAACAAGGCTATAGCTGTTATATAAGTAATCATGGTATGATAACAATTGGGAGCCCTTCACAAGGGGCGAATGCCCAGGAAAAGAAATGTTCTCCTTATATATTGCCCTGATTGGCTGCCCTTCCATTGCTTTAGACTACCCAAGTGGCTAACTCTGCTGTTTGTTACCTCTGCCCCTTTGTGTATATCTGGAGAACATGCACTGTTGCTGGATCCCTATAATGGCACAGCTGTGCAGGACTCTTTTGTATAACAAGCCCATACAACCCAAAGTACAGTATATACCATATAATATATGTACATACAATACATGGAATTGAGCATTTGTACCAACAGATCTTGCCCTGTCCAAGCGCTGCCCCCAACATTCATGCTTATGAGAAAACTTTCCTCCACAGATGACCCGCCGACATCTAAACATCTGCTCACTGATCGGAAGCTCCTTCACTCTACACCTCAGAAACACAGAAAACGGCACACTGTATAGCATGTAACCCGCTTAGAGTTAGATGCTGTATTGATGCCCCATAGTAATAAATAATAAAAACAGGTATGACGACGGACACATTCTGCACAAACCAGTTCTTGACAGATGGATACTGCTGGGACTGCACAATGGACTGATACAGAATTCAGGAATTAGCACTGGTATGAAATGACATTAAACGATTCTCCTTTCAGAGTTGTTCATGCTACGCATGTCAATGCTACACAGCCTGCGTTTTGCCTTTACAGTTCTGATACAGTACTCCTTTGTTGGCCTGGCAATCTTGGCCAATGCTTCCTGAGTGCTAGTCTCTGCCAATTCTTTGTGCAATGCCTTATTTGCCAGTTATAGAGTAGAAGTTGCGCCTCTTTCTCTCTCTCTCGTTTCCACTTCTTTTTACGAGGCGGAAAATGAAATTTTTTCAAAACCACGCAATGAGATTGCGCCAGCGGCAGAAAACATTGTATCTCAGGCCTTTGTTTGAAAACTTGGCAGCGGCCGGCCTGACACTCCCTGCTTCACTGTGTTCTTTGGAAGGATACACGTTCGAACTCTAACTAAAAGCAGGAAAACAATATAATATATAACACTGTAAAATGTCATTAAGAATAATCCACAATAAAAAAATGACCCTGTTTATTCTCCTAAGCCTTCTCCACCAAGAACAGCCCTTTCATGTACAAACAGACATCAAAGAGGTTTCTAGGAATGTTCTCAATGGTGACTAAAAAGCTGGGGACACTTGGAACAATAAGGTCATTCCCAACCAAACATTACAAACCTCTCTTGTTGCCCTTCAACAGCTAATGTTATTGTTCTACATCAGGGCAGAACATCTGGTATTCTTGGACTAAGCTTCTGAAGTCTAGGTAGGTGGATCTCGTTCTGTATAGTGTGTTACAGTTGTACTGGTGCTACACAGCTGTGGCCAAATTGTATGTAACTTTAACATGGGTTCAAAAAATGGACTCCCCCCCCCCCCCCAAGGCAGCGTTAAACATTTTGCTTAAGGCAGATGTATCTGAAGCCTATAAAATAAAGTTCTCTCTCTAGCAGCTATGGTTTTAATGATATAAGGAAGAAAGCTTCGGTTATACAGAAGCCTCACTCTACAGAAGGCTATAAGATGCTAGCAATCTTTGTAATGGGATGTGTCCATAAGAGAGAGCTCAAATTCACAATATGTTTTTTTTAGCTTTGAAATATATCTCTATATATATCTATATGCAGGGTAGAATTTGGTGAAAATGTTGCCACAGTGGGATAATACTGATCAGAGGAAGAAGAGACCATGAGCGTAGCAAACACCCCTCCTATAGGTCTCCCCTCTCTGAGCCTCTGTCCTACCCTGTATTTCTGCCCTTATGCCCCTAACATTGGACAGGTGCTGGCAACCTTTTCTAGCAAGATCATAATTCTGCCCTGGTATTTGTACCACCTCAGTCTACTTAACATCTAATAATTGACAAAGACCGACCGATAATGTGGATTTAGCTGGCAAATCTGCACAAATAAGCGAAGGCAACTCATCATGGGATCAAAGCAGAATAAAGGGGGCAGATTTATCGGTATTCAAAATTTTTTGTGGCAAAAATCACAAATTCAGCTTTCCAGAACTTTCTGAGATTTATTAAGAGCTGAAAACCCCAAATCTCGAATATGAATCATCTAAAAAGAGTTTGTGTCAAAGACAATGAGTGGGTGTATTTTATCCTTTTTAAGGTATTTTTCAATTTGAGTTTTTGGAAAGAACTTGAAATTGGGCCGACTCATTGAAATTGAAGGGCAGAAAGTGAATTCACTGCATGAATTTTGAGTTTTTTTCATAAATACAATTTGAATTTCCCATTTTGGGGAATTTTCCATCCATTAAACAGTCAAATTATTATATTCTGATATATAAAGTTACAACGATGAGCTTCTACGCCTAAACACTGGGGAACCAGACTGTCTAATCTGAGCATCTTACGGACACGGGGCACAAGCATTCGCCGACAGAAAGTGAACACGTGTGAAAAGAAAACATTTGCTGGTGAAAAATCAAAGTATTCCATTTTCCTCCTCCTCCCGTGAAGCCTGCGCTTATGCTAGTGTATTGCCCGAATGTGCAAATGAAAGAAAAGAAAATCGAGGAAGACTTTTAGATGAACTGCAAGTGGCTTCTACAGTAAATATTTCCACTCGTTTCCCACCGGACTTCCTTAGCAAAACTATAGCGTTAATGCTGACTCCATTACGAGCAATGAATAACTTAAGAGCATTTAGAAAATATATATATATATATTATATCTATGTCAAGAGATATAGACAAATAAAATATTACTTTTCTTTCTTTTTTTCTCTTTTTTTTTTTTTTTTTTTTAACCAAAAAAAGTGTCTTTGCTGGATACTGTAGATTTTTTTTTTCCATGACAGTGTAACTAGTAAATAGGGGCTGAAACGTACGACCCTCCTTTCAGGCAGGAAATTCCATAAGGTATTGGTTTGTCGGCTCCAATATCCTCTGTATACACATCTCAATGACAAGAGATCTCCGAAGGTTGAAGCTGTTCACTGTTTACCCAGAAGCTCCATTTATCACACAGAATCGGACAGAAATACATATATTTATATAAAAGGCACACCCTTTCCACTGTCATTTTCCGTCTGCTTCTCCCCTTTAGACCAAATATCCAAAGGAGCGGAAACAGCTTGGTGGCATGAGTAGATTATTTTTTTTTTTTGCATGGCCAATGTTCTACGTGTCCAAAAGAGACAGAAAAAAAAGGCAGTCCACCCAACTTGGAAAAAAAAATCTTCAGTCAATACATTTTCTTTTAAAAAACGAAAACAAAATGGCTTCTTGAAGCAAGCGCAAAAATAGAAATGAACTGGGGTTTTTTTTTCCTGGTTGCATCCGTTTGAAGGTGGAGAAAAAAAAAAAGGCAAAGGAAATAAAACATTAAAAAAAAATGATAAGTTACAGTTTTGTTTTCTAGAGCGTGTTGTAACTTTCTTATGGCAACAAACTCCTATTCTGTGCAAAAGTATCTGAATCTACAGTAATTGTGTTTGTTCCCCTTGAGAATACAAAAAAAATAGAAATTAAAAAAAAAAATAAAATAAATAGGAAATAAACCACTTTTTTTTTTTGATCTTGTGTAAAATAGTTTCTTTTTTTTGTGATAATATATAATATTTAAAATTATTGTTTGAACAAAGTTCATGAATCTTCTACTGGTGATGTGTTGTCTGAGTAGACATCTGTTTGTTCTGCTTGTCCTTCATGCATTGTCATGAACTCTTCTTCTGGCTCTTGGATTTCAGGTGCTTCATGCAAACAGTTACCATCCTCCTCTTCAATACCACTGTTCCTGTCCTTGTCGGAATCTTCCGCTTCCTCCTCCAAAGTCAGCTCAAACTGGAACTTTTCAATGCAGGCCTCCTCGTCCTTGTCTGGATCATCGGGAGGTGGAGAGGGGCTCTGTGGAATCATGCCTTGGTACCAGTCTCGGTTGTCCTCTAAAGTATCCAAGATATCTTGGGCGTCTGGATGAACGAGGTCCGCCCAGGTCTCCCAAAGCGGGTGGACGATGTAATCGATGAAGCCCACCTGTCACGGAACAACAATGGAGATGCATTAGAATGTGTCATCTGAAACGCACCCATAGAACAATTGAACAATATGATTTTCTCTACAAGAAATTGGACTTCTTCATGCCAAGAGTGAAATACTGAACAACGTTATATTTGGCTTGATGAGATTTCATGATGTGATTGTAAGAGGGACTCTGCTGCAACCATGACCACTCTCAAGCGGAAATGGAATGAATTACTGATATGAGCAGAATGGGAAAATAGCTGAACTAGATATAAGCTTCTCTGCGTGTGTAGCATACACATTGACTGCTGAAATACGGCCATTGTGCCTGGGCTGGATGCACCAATGATCTAGTAAGTGTAGCAAATTTTCAGTTTATTCTCTGTATATATTACTACAGGTATAGGATCCATTATCCAGAGCGCTCGGGACCAAGGGTATTCCGGATAAGGGGTCTTTCCGTAATTTGGATCTCTATACCTTAGGTCTACTAAAAAATAAAAAAAAACATTAATTCAACACAATAGGACTGTTGTTCATCCAATAAGGATTAATTATATCTTAGTTGGGATCAAGTACAAGATACTGTTTTATTATTACAGAGAAAAGGGAATCATTTAACCATTAAATAAACCCAATAGGGCTGTTCTGCCCCCAATAAGGGGTAATTATATCTTAGTTGGGATCAAGTACAGGTACTGTTTTATTATTACAGAGAAAAGGGAATCATTTAACCATGAAATAAACCCAATAGGGCTGTTCTGCCCCCAATAAGGGGTAATTATATCTTAGTTGGGATCAAGTACAGGTACTGTTTTATTATTACAGAGAAAAGGGAATCATTTAACCATTAAATAAACCCAATAGGGCTGTTCTGCCCCCAATAAGGGGTAATTATATCTTAGTTGGGATCAAGTACAGGTACTGTTTTATTATTACAGAGAAAAGGGAATCATTTAACCATTAAATAAACCCAATAGGGCTGTTCTGCCCCCAATAAGGGGTAATTATATTATTATTACAGAGAAAAAGGAAATCAGTTTTAAAATTTTGAATTATTTGATTAAAATGGAGTCTATGAGAGACAGTCTTTCCCTAATTCGGAGCTTTCTGGATAACGGGTTTCCGTATAATGGATCCCATACCTGTACTTACACTACGCTGCACCATACACATGAACATCTGATCTGTAGATCATACTGGTGTCTGTGGCATAAGGGGATAAGTGACCAACTCAAGGTCACAAGTAGGGGGCAGTCTAAACTATTCTGCCACCTCTCGTTTCCTTTTCTATGTTCCATTCTTTCTTTCTCTCTCTTACAGACTACAAAGTCAGGCTTCCAATTTAAACATGCACCCTGCGGGCAGGTAGCCTTTAGCCACCAGTGTAGGAATGCCCGCTAAGCTGGTAATTTCCCTGCAGTAGCTTCAGCTGTGAGACACGGGTCCCACCCCCTGTAACAGGGCATCTACATAAAGTTGTCACCGGGAATCATACCCAGGCAGGCCTACTAAACCAATATGGCACTCGATACCCCAATATTTGGCTAGAACACCAAAACTTGCAACACTTTATTTTTCCCCTACCTGGGATTTCTCCACAGATGCTGTGTGCTTGTCACACATAGGGCTGATCTCCATTCCTCTCTCTCTTTCTTTGTCCCCCTGTCTGAAGAACTCTTCTAGAATTCGGTCCGTCCACTGACGATAAAGCTCCAAGGGCTTCGTTGGGTTACTCAGATCAGCACAGTGCACCATGTTCCTAAGGACCTATGAGAATGATCAAACAAAAAATTAAACTGCATTTATAGTTATTGGTCAAAGAAAAGTGAAACATTTAATTATATATTATATGTACCCCAAAATGCCTTACTAAGGTCTGTGAATGCAGGCTAATGGCCTACTGCTCTACAGCTGGGGGGCTCTCGGTACTTATACAAATTCTATAAAATTCTAATATGCAGTAAAAAAACAATGGTTTTAAGTTTGAAATATAATTGAAAATTAAAGCAGTTTGTGTTTATCCCTTGGTTCAATATGGTAAATATTTACTAAATGGTATTTCATGACAAGGTGTGGTGCAAAAAGAGGCAGGGAAGCAATGTAAAGCCCCAAGTTCTCCCTGGCCAGAGCTATAAAAACCTGCCTTACATTGCTGTTAGGTATCAATGCAAGGGGAACCCCTCAATGGCTTTGCATTTGGCCCAAACAAGGTACTGCCTGACCATAGGAACCCGAGGATTCTGTTGCCAACCTGTATCCTATCTGTGTAGTTATCCAGCAAAAGAACTCCAGAACTGGTGACCTTCTTAGTCTCCACCATAGTCTTCAGGTCTGCTAACAAACTCATATGTTTGGACATGTCAGTGGCCAGAACCTAAAATAACAGACAACAAAGCAATAAATAAATGAAAAACATTATACCCTTTTCCTACTGATACATCTGTATGCTATCTCTGCGTATATTAATGTATAAAGAAGGGTAAAACCACTGAGGGGTGTCAAGTTGTTAGGCAACACCTAGGGGCACATTTACTAATCCACGAACGCTCTCGAAGCCCCGAGTGTATTTTCAGCGGCTTTTTCGTACCTTGCTTATTTTCGCCGATTTTTTAGTTATTTTTCTCGACTTTTTCGTACTGTGTATTAAAAATTACGCGACAAAACCGTATTGTTGCAACGAGTACAAAAGTTTCGGATTCATTCAAGCTTCATTATCGTGACTTTCCTTGGGCAAGGTTGGAGCTGCAGAGTGCCATTGAGCCCTATGGGAGACTTTCCTTGGGCCGGGTTGGAGCTGCAGAGTGCCATTGAGCCCTATGGGAGACTTTCCTTGGGCAGGGTTGGAGCTGCAGAGTGCCATTGAGCCCTATGGGAGACTTTCCTTGGGCCGGGTTGGAGCTGCAGAGTGCCATTGAGCCCTATGGGAGGCTTTCCTTGGGCCAGGTTGGAGCTGCAGAGTGCCATTGAGCCCTATGGGAGACTTTCCTTGGGCCGGGTTGGAGCTGCAGAGTGCCATTGAGCCCTATGGGAGACTTTCCTTGGGCCGGGTTGGAGCTGCAGAGTGCCATTGAGCCCTATGGGAGACTTTCCTTGGGCAAGGTTGGAGCTGCAGAGTGCCATTGATTCCTATGGGAGGCTTCCAAAATCGTGCATAGAAGGATCAAAGTCGGAAAGGTTTTCCTGCATTTTACGATCGTTCGGTATGAAAATTTTGGATCACCAATACGATATTATCGTGACAAATACGTAAGCATATTCGTTATATTTGCGATCTTAAGAAATTATCGTATCCAATCAGAATTTATCCCATTCAGGATTCGAACTCGCGTTTTCATGAATGTGCCCTTTAGTCATTCTGGTGGCTTAACCCTTTAAAGAGCACCTAATTGGGATGGGTTTCTGTAGGCAAACACCATCTTTCCCAAGCCTCCCAGGAACCCCCTGTGTCTAGTCAGACTTTGTGCCAAGTCTGACATTGTAAATATGGAACACAGTGAACAGTATGGAACAGCAGGGCAGACAGAGGGAACGTGGGAGAAGGTAGTAGAGAATAATGGGGAGATTCCATATTTGATAGAAGGAGGACAGATTTTGGAAACTAAATCCAGAGGTACGGAGCAGCAAGACTGAAGGACAGAATGATGGAGAAGGCAGTATGAGAAATTTGGAAGAGAGGTTTCCATCTTTGATAGAAGGGTCCATAGCCATGACTATGATATACACCCCCTACTGGTTCTGGAAACCAGGCCCTAACATTCTGATACCACCAGCCCAATACATGACAAGAAAGGAAACCCCCATACCATGTCAATCACCATCTTCCTCATCGTCTGCCTCTGCCTTTTGGTGAGGTTCTGGAAAATGTCACAGTTCTCTTCCTGCAGCAGTTTAAAGCCCACGGCCAAATGGTGGTTCTCCAGCACGGATTCGTCATTGTACATTAACGCCAGCTCGGAATCTGTGAGCAAAAAGGAAAACCAGGCTGCGTTTAACCGAATGTGCGAAAGAGCAGCGCTACGCTGTGGCACGGCCCAAGGCCAAGGAATCTGCATCCGCTTATTGCAAGTCTCATAAACACATTTCTTGGTGCAGCAGATGACTTTACTGAGCCATCAAATTCAGGAGCCCCCACAACGTGATTTAACATTAAGAGAGGAAATGAGATGGGGGAAAAAAAATCTATGAACCCCCAGTTTCTCTTATTATAGAGTTCTCTCTAGGACCCTGCCGATTCCACAGTGGCACAGGGAGCACTGGCGCTTTAAGAACAGACGACTGTGTTTCCACTTACTCGTATTAATAAGGAACTGATTGGAAACGCCAGGATGGTCTACGTCATGAATCGCAGCTGCAAATAATGCAGCCAAAATCTCCAAGTCTGTAAACACCGCCTGCAGGGAGAGAGAGGAGAAAGGAACAGATGCCTTTGTTATACAGACGCCATTATATACCTTTATAGCTAAAATGACAGTTGCCCTTTAAATAAACGACATTTGTTTTATTTTATTTGTCCCTGCATTTGCAATTGGTTTTTATTATTTGTCGTTTTTTAGTTATTTCGCTTTTTATTTAGAAGTTTCCAGTTGGACTTTCAGCAGCTATCTGGTTTAGGGATGCACTGAACCCAGTTTTTTGGGTTCGGCCGAATCCATCCCAAGGGATTCGGCCGAATAACGAACCAAATCAGAACCCTAAGTAGCATATGCTACTGCTAAAAAAAAGTAGCAGAACTATGGATTTGGACGAATCCAAACCCTGCCAAAAAAGGCAGAATCCTGGCCGAATACCGAATCGAATCCTGGATTCGGTGCATCCCTAATCTGGTTGCTAGGGTTTTGTTTACCTTAGCAACCAGGCAGTGTTGTGAATGAGAGACTGGAATATGAACAGTAGAGTCTTTCTAAACAGAAAGATAAAGAATGAAAAGTAACAATAATAATAAAATTGCAGCCTCAGAGTTGGTTAGTGGGGTTAATAACCCCCATGTGAAAGCTGGAAAGATGTAGACAAATAATTCAAAAAAGATTAAAAAAAATAAATAATGAAGACCAATTGCAAAGTTGCTAGGAACAGTACATTGTATAAAATACTAAAAGTTATCTTAAAGCTAAACCACCCCTTGAAGCAGCAACGGGCTAGATACATTGGTTACATTGGTGTCAGAATGTGCTCCTGGGAAGTTCTGTTTGTGGAAATAAGCTGTTTCTATGTATAGAGCGGGTCAGGGAGAGAGATGCATATTTCTGGATAATGCGTCAGTTACACTGGGCTGCATTAGGGATGTTACTTGCTGTAAACTGCATTACTGCAAAGGGTAAACAAACCCTAGTAATAAATCCCTGCTGTATATTTTATTCTCAAAGGGACCCTAACACCAGTTTTAGGTGGGTGGGCCAGGAGATATATTTTGCTGGTAAATTTGCCATGCCGGCCTTGGCCTTGGAGGGTGTTTTACCGACTAACAGCTGGGTAGCATCCCTTACTGTATCACAGAACAATAAAAATGAGGGTAAGTAGCTGGAGCCTCCCAGTCTCAAGCAGCTACAGAGATGCAGTTTCTGCAAATCAAGCACTCCTATGAAATGACAAACACTAGGCTACTCTGTGCTAACGATAAATAAAGGAGAAGGAAAGGTAAAAACTAAGTAAGCTTTATCAGAAAGGTCAGAAAGTAAATACAGCCATAAGCACTCACAGTCCTTTATCCTCTTTTGTGTAAACATGTTCTTTGGTACCAGACTTCCTCTCCTTTAGGGCTCCTTCAGGTTTGGGGCACTCTACCCCTCCCTCTTTTTGGTCCCCCCTCCCATAAGAATGTGTGACCTGAGCTGCAGCAGGAAGCTACTGAGACCAAGCTAAAATAGCAGCTGCTATCTTAAACGGAGGGTGATTCTAGGGCTCTTTACTCAGGTATGGTAAAGCTTTCTGCAGAAGAAATATAGTGTTCAAGGTGGCACTAATGTGGTGAATTGGCAGTAAAATGCCAAAATGCCTTTGCTTCTCCTTTAATGTTAGAATGTAATGGAAGCCATTTGCTGAGCCCTGTGTATCAGATCTATGGGCAATCAGTTACAGCCACAAATCTTACTCACAATGCTTGGCAACAGACGCTTCTATTACAAAGATGGCGAGAGTGGTAGGCACTGAGCCTGGTAGGCACCAGTTTTTGGTTTATATTTTATTTTTGTGATAACAAAATCCACAAAAATTGGTTTCGGCTTCCTGCTGCTGCCCTGAGAAGCAAATGCTAAGAAAGAAAGTCGTTATATACAGAGGCGGTAGCACCACATGCATCTGAATATGTAAGTGCCCTACACAGACTGGGTGCAGATTCTCACAAGTAAAAGTGTTAATACTCATAGGTGCAATATAATAGTCATAGGTGCAATATAATAGTCATAGGTGCTGCTCACATCTAGCGCTGGTGTCGATAGGAGGACGTGCGTGGACTGCGTGACATCGGCTGCGTGTAGGCTGTTGTGGTAAGCAACATCTGCATGGTAGTGATCTTCCAAGGTCATCATGTACGTCATTAAGGTATCTACTGGAATCTTGAAGGTTTTCAGTAGTTCCCTCTCCTGAGCAGACAAGGGGGGACACGGCGAGTCAGTAACACAAATAACAGTGACGTCGGCCATTGCAAATCTCTCCCTGGGCTGATGGGGTTAAAGAGAATCCCCCCCTGCCTTTGGTCTGATATAAAGTGTAACACACTAGGGTGCAAAATCAATAGCGCGCGCCCTGACGTAAATCCAGCTACAAGTTGAGCCCGGGCCCTTGCTGACCTATTACCTTCCAGTGCTCATGTTCTACACTGACGCACGGCGCTGCTCCCCGGCCTGTGTTTGCGGTGTAGTGTTACAGCTAGTATTTCTGTTGCTAGGCCTCGCTGTTTACATTGTACATTATTCACGTTCTGGCAGGGATCAGAGGTTACAGCATATGCCGCATTCGGGCTGCGTGTTGCCAACGGGACGGCAATCGGAAACTTTCCCCGAGAGTTCTTTGAAAGGAAACATGAAGAAATGTTGTAGGCCGCCTGTTTCAAGCCAGTTTGCTTTCCTGCTGTACAGCAACTCATAAAAGGCCTGCGTCCCTCTCCAGTAAAGCCACCCCATTCCTCTATCTGTCCCCCAGTTTAGACTTGTCAGTCTATGAACCCACAAACCATTATTCTGACTAACTAGAACAATACATGAGCACAGCACAGGCAGTTCTGTAATTAACAGGTTTTCCTTTGTTAAAGGAGAAGTAAACCTTAACAAAGGAGTAGAGTAGAAATGCTACACCCTGTGGCTGACAATCTGTGGAATCCCCGAAATGCCTGAGGGGCTGCTGTAAGAGGCCATAGTTACTGTTACTTGGGCCAGTGGGGGGATGTTTGGGCCTCTGTGTACTTGAAATGGCAGGGCCTGTTATGAAATCTCACTTTGGAAAGCCAAGGCCCCAACAGCCCTTTACAGGTCCAAAGTGAGATTTCATAACAGGCCCTGTCATTCACAAACATCCCCATATTTGGGCTTCTGTGTACTTGAAATGGCACTTTGGACCTGAAGCCAAGGCCCCCACAGCCCTTTAGCAGTTACGTTCTGTACCTTTGAAGATGCCCCCATGAGCCCCCACATGCTTTAAGCAGTTACCTGTTTAGGCACCAACTCACAAGATACAGTACAGATATATAAGTTACAATAAAAGACTGATTAGTAATTCATTCAGATTCTCATTACATGGCGGCACAAAAACCAGTACACTCTGCATCAGAATTTAATAATTAGCCCTGTGGCATCAGCTTCTATGATGGACAAACCTCAATTTCTGCTTGATAATGTGCTACGACCCCTAAGCTTAGCTTCTCAACAGCCGCTCAGAGCCCACTGAGCATGTGCGGTGCCACTGACACTTCTAACAGAATCCAAGATGGGGAGCTTCTGTGGCAACCTTTACAGTTGGGATCATTACTGTTATAGAGATGCTGCAGGGCCGGAACTAGGGGTAGGCAGAAAAGGCAACAGTGGGAGGTCACTAACCATGAATCTTATCTGTTGAGTAGTCCCAGCCCTTGTCCCCCACTGAGCAACCTCGCTCGCCCATACTTTGCACATACTTAACCCCCCCCAAAAAGCCCAAATGGCATCTGTTATTGGTCATTATAAAACATGGGGCACCACATATTGTGGCTGCTGTGCAAATCCAATGAAAAGCAATTCCTTACCTGAAATACAGTGTACATTGTACAGCTAAGCGGCCGATTATTGGAATATTCTGCTACTCTGAATATATTAAGGCCCCACTTGTTTAAATTGTCCAGTTCCTACGGTGCAAGAGACAAAGGGAAAAGACATTGATGACTGCTGTGGGTTTGGATATCAGTTCTATATACAGTGCTATAATATAGGTTCCACCCACAGACCCTGATATATATTATACAATATTAATAGGATATGAATACTTCTCTTACATGTAATCCCAACACTTGTGTCTCTAACTCTGCCCGTACCTACCATATTGCCCTCTTCGCTGATAGTTTGCCCTTATTGGTCCACTTGAACCTCTCTGTTATTTAGCCTTGTTTTGGCTTATCTACAATCCAAACTGAATTCCACGCACCAAAAGGGATATTTTTAAAAGCAAAAACTTTATTTCTCCATTAAAACAATTAAGCCTGATGTGTTTCATCGCACTTAAGGTCCCCATACACAGGCCGACTATAGCTGCCGATATCGGTTCCTTGGACAGATTCGGCAGCTAATCGGCCCGTGTATGGGCAGAACAGAGCGGCCTGACCGACCGATACCTGGCCTGAAATTGGCCAGATCTCGATCGGCCAGGTTAGAAAATTCAGTCGGTCCAGTGCGGTCCCCGAACCGACTGCCCCATAACCACAAATGTAATCCGATCGTTTGGCCCCAGGGCCAAATGATCGGATTATTTTTTTTTTTAAGTTACTTGCTACCCGATATCGCCCACCCGTAGGTGGGGATATCGGGTGAAGATCCGCTCGCTTGGCGATAGTGTATGGGCACCTTAAGTCATAGACATAGGCTTATCTAGCTCACACCCGTCATTGCCAGTTAGTGGCGCTCTACAGGTGGCCATACATGGGAACAAAACAAAACAAGGAAATTTTTTGGGTGTTATGCCTTAAAATCCCAAATTTTATTGAAAGTTATAGTTTAAAATAAGTATCAATTACCACTTATAGTTCATAAAAACAATAATCAAAACAAATGCATACATGGGACAATGAAATCTGCCAACTTGCCCCTCCGGACCCTGTTGAAAGGTTATTGGCCCACGTATGGGTCCTTTCCCCTCAAAAATCAGACAAGTAGCTATTGAGCAGGATAAAAAATCCTGTTGGATAAGGACCAGATTGGCACCCTGAAGATGACGGTCTGATGGGTCACCTTAGGCCTGCGTTATGACCAGCCCAATGTGGCCACCCATACATGGTTAGCCAAACGGGCAACTTTACTCTCCTAGTTCCACCCTAAATTCCATGCTGTGTTTAGCTTCCCAAGTCTGCCTTCTACAGCTTTACCTTGCCGAGAGATTCCTCCTGGTCGGTCTTTACTCCGAACCGTGGGATGGCCGAGTTGGTTAAGCTCGAGCTGTGCATGAGCTTTTTGACACCGCTGATTTGGCACATGGGCTGCTGCTTCTTCTTCTTCTCTCTCTCCTTCTGTGTTGGGGAAGGGATGTCCACTTCATTCTGCTTATCTGTAAGGCACGTTGCATAGCACAGTGGGTTATATGCTGGGCAATAGGCAACCTCAGGTGCATTATTCTGCCCGGAAAGAGAGTATATCCAGAGACATGGCTCAGGGTATGGAGAAAAAACATTTCCCAATATTTAGTTTCAGTTTTGTGCCCATAGAGTTTTCATGTGATAAACAGTAAGAGATGTTTTTCTTAGTGAACTGAATTAGGAGATACACTGAATCTGGCCCATTATGTGCCTACTTTAGGCCACGGTCACATGGAACTTTAGCTCCACTTGTCTCCACCTGTGGTTTTCAGTCAGGTGATGAGAAGTGAGGTGTGTATTGGAGCGGATCAACACTCCACAACTAATCACTGGCAGATAGAAGCGACATTTACAATCACAGCTTCTGGCAGTGTGCGACTAAACGGAGCCGAGCGCAAGCATAGTCTGCCAGTCCACACTGGGCTACCAAATAACCAATCACAGCCTTTATTGGTCAGGCTGGCAGACTATGCACCCCCTATAATTTTTTTCATGTTGCATTGCTCCCCGATCTTATTTTATATGTAATTGTTGCACGGCTAAAAAAAGGAGCCCTGGTTTAAAGCCTCTAACCTGGCTAAGTGCATATTAACAGTGATAGGGGTGGGCCTACAGGGACACAGCTACCCACAAATCCCACCTAGAACCGTTGAACTATAGATCAAGTAAAAGGGTTCTCCGTCTGTCAGTAGTGCAATGCCTAAACTTCTTTATAAAATGTTGGGTAAGATCTCTACCTTCCAGGATAGTACGGTCCAATCTACGGTCCAACCCACCATTCTTCTGGCTCCCCCCCTTTCTTTCCTTAACACCCCCTACAACTTCTCTTCTTCCTTGTCTTTATCCTTTCATCTTAGACAAGGAAGGAGAAGCTGGAGACGCCAGAACAGGATGGTGGCAGAAAATAAACAGAAATCCCAGCAACAGCCGGAGCCCCAGATGACTCTCCCTGGTGCATTTTTCCCACGGAAGGGACTTTTTTTCTAAGGGAAAAGGAAATATTAATTGAGGAAAGTCAGCCGTAAATCCGAGGGATCTGCGTCTCCCCCACGTCACAGGTTTATTAATACACAGTGAGATCTCTGCACAGAATTGTAAAATCTCTCTAAGTCTGAGAATTGCAAAACCATTGCATGTGGTGTTAGGAAAATCATGCTTAAAGGGGAACTTCACCCCACAAACTCTTTCCTCCCTAATGAAAGAATATGTCCTTCTAAGCAGTTGCCCTATATAAAGCCATTTCCACTGTACATTGTAAATATAATTTCTGTTTGTTTACCCCTGTACAGGGAGCACCGCCATTCCTACCCATTAATATGCAAGCCAGACCCTCCAATCACTTTCCAGTCTGCAAAGCAAGTGAGTTCAGGCTTCTTATTTGTCTTTGGTAGTACGTCACTTTTACTAGCTGCATAGGGAATATATTTTGTTATGCTGTCTATAGGGTTGCCACCATTTTCCTTTTGCCAGCAGGGCAGGGGGCAGGGCCATGTGTGGGCAGGCAGTGATGTAAATGGGAGGGGCAGTGATGTCACAGGGTGGAGTTGTGACATCAAAAGGAAGGAGACAATACAGAATTACGTGAGTTTCTGGAGCAAAAAGGGTGGGTTGGATTATTACAAATTTACTGTCAAGTACATTGCCGGTATATTTGTAATACTGATCCTGGCCCGACTAGGCCCATAAACTACTAGCCAGGTGGCAACCCCTAGCTGTGTAAAACTGTAATCAGCTATAGCAGGGGTAGGGAACCTATGGCTCGGGAGCCAGACGTGGCTCTTTTGATGGCTGAATCTGGCTCACTGACAAAACTTTAATAAAAAAATAACGGGGGGCGTGGCCTGCGCTCGGCGGATAGAAGACGCCTTAGAACACGTCTTCTATCTGCCGAGGGCAGGCCACGTCCTCCTCCGCATCGCATCCGCGTCCGGCATCCTTGGCACCCACCCTACCTTGCCCCTGCGCTCGGCAGATAGAAGACGTGTTCTAAGCCTTAAAACACATCTTCTATCCGCCGAGCGCAGGCCACGCCCTCCTCTGCATCGCATCCGGCATCCTTGGGACCCACCCTACCTTGCCCTGCAGCATCCGCGGCCAAACATATTGTATGGCTCTCACGGAATTACATTTTAAAATATGTGGTGTTTATGGCTCTCTCAGCCAAAAAGGTTCCCGACCCCTGAGCTATAACAACAAATCAGCAGTGAGTATTGCTTGGTCACCTGCTTGCAAGAAATGTTATTGGTTGCTATGGGTTACTAGACATGGGCAAACTTTGTAACTGCTTATTTGGCTTGAAGATAGTGTCCCTTTAGCTTTGCAGCTCGTTCTTGTTCCCTGTGCCTACAGCTCAGCCAATTAGCCATGCGCGCCATACCCTCCAATCATTATCCGGCTTGCAGTATGGCGCCGCTCCGGCTGCTCTGCTGGACATCTTTTAATGAAGCGTTAGGAGCTGGAGGTGTTAGCTGCCCCCATACAACGTCTAGCAGAGAATCAAAGCCCTCGTTCCCCTACGACTGCCGTCCTACAATGCCGTTTAAATAATTAAAAACCCAGTTACACTCTACTCTCCCTGTGTGACCCATAATGAGATAAGGAGATAACAGTGAGATTTATGTAGCAGCATAATGGCGCTGTAGGAAGGGAGCACCAGGGGAGGAATGGCCCGGCTTCCCCGCATGTAGCCCTGGGTGTGGGATTAACCCATTCACTACATATTCAATAGATTTTCTATTCATCTCACTGGCATTTCTACACTAAACCAAGGCAGTCAGTATTATCAGTATTATCATTAATGAGTATAAAGTGCTAACATGTTCTGCAGGGTACATGCATCTAATATACAGATAACATACAAACAATACAGGGAGCCGTGCTTGCTTACCCTAATACATGTGCTGCATTTCACATTTACCTCATGTAATATTCCATAGATTAACCCAGATAACTCTCTACTTACTACATATTGGCACACGTAGGGTTTGGGAACAATATTGTTGGGATATGCTGAGGATAAATATAATGTACATGGGGGCCCCTGGGGGGGTGTGGGGGCCCTGGAGTGGTAGCTGCACATCGGAGTACGACCCTGGCAGTATCCCAGACTACTGACTGTACCGGCCAGAGGGTGCTGTTAGCCAAGGACCAATACATTTGAGGGCAGTTCCAGTCTATGGGAAAGCTACATTATATAGCTATAAACATACGCTTTTACACCCTGCCTGTCATTAATGCTACAGCCCAACTTCCCAACCAAAGGCCAAACTCATGGAATTACACTGCCTATTGGAAGGCTAACAGACCATATTGCAGGAGGAAGAAGGTGGATAATGCAATGGACAACATTAGCTTCTGTCTATTATGGGTAATGTATGGCAGAGTTTCTTCTGTACCAGTACAGTAATTCATCCCTGTATGTCATTGCCCTTAAGCACGTGCCAAACCAAAGGCTGGCATTCACAGACCTGGGCACAGCTGACTTAGATGATAATAACTGCATGGAAAAACTAAAGGGCAGCTATTAGTGTATGGGCCGACCCCCAGCAGCAGTAACTATAGGATGGAAAGGAAAGGCCGGCGTTAGCTACAGCATTGGGACATTCCTGGCAACCAATAATCCTGCCTGAAACGTGGCTACTGGGCACATCTGTATATTATGATACCGTATGTACGTATGTATGCAGTCAGAACTGAGCAGGGCCGTCTGCCCCACAAGGCCAAAGGTGACAAATGACGCTCATATGAAGACTTACCAAGAAATGTGTTGGAAATATATTCTGAGACCTGGTTCCCTGAACGGCTCATCTCAGACAGGTGGGTGAGCTCACGGTTCAGCATTCTCTTGAACTGCGGGTACAAAAACATCAGGGGAGGTTAGCCATATGCCCCCAAATGTGCATCGAACCTTCGAGATCCTTGGTCACAAAACAGCGCAACTCTTTGGTAACCTGGCTCTCAGTAAGTCTACAGGTGCAACAAATACAGAATGCGGTTCCCAATTCTGCCAAAACCTAGAACTGTGTGCAGGAATCAGATTTAGCCGAATCTAATCCAAAACTTTATACACATAACTGTGAGGGATGGCGCTTTGGCCATGACACAGAGGCACCTCTAACTCCATAGTAAGAACTCTGCTACATTGGATTCATATGTGAAACTGAGCCCACATGTGGCATTATACAGGTAAGCCTATGTGTGCACTAAAGCATGGCACATGTACAGTAGAGCATGGCGCATGTACAGTAGAGCATGGCGCATGTACAGTAGAGCATGGCGCATGTACAGTAGAGCATGGCGCATGTACAGTAGAGCATGGCGCATGTACAGTAGAGCATGGCGCATGTACAGTAGAGCACGGCGCATGTACAGTAGAGCACGGCGCATGTACAGTAGGAGCACGGCACATGTACAGAAGGAGCACGGCACATGTACAGAAGGAGCACGGCACATGTACAGAAGGAGCACGGCACATGTACAGAAGGAGCACGGCACATGTACAGAAGGAGCACGGCACATGTACAGAAGGAGCACGGCACATGTACAGAAGGAGCACGGCACATGTACAGAAGGAGCACGGCACATGTACAGAAGGAGCACGGCACATGTACAGAAGGAGCACGGCACATGTACAGAAGGAGCACGGCACATGTACAGAAGGAGCACGGCACATGTATAAAAGAAGAAGCACGGCACATGTACAGAAGGAGCACGGCACATGTATAAAAGAAGAAGCACGGCACATGTACAGTAAGGCTTGGCATGTACAGTAGGGCATGGTGCATGTACAGTAAAGCACGGCACATATACGGTATCAGAAGGCTGCGTCCCACACTATAAAGGCAAGTTGCAAGGCACTGTCCCCCCCTTACCTTGATGTAGCTCCAAGACAAGGAGCAGAGGTAATTGATGTCAGGCATGGTGAGCTGATAGGGTGCCGACACTCCAATGGCAGATTTGGCAAGATACAGCGGAACGGGGCACTAGAACCCCTTTCTCTTCACTTCTGCTAAAAAAGTCCAGTTTTGCCCCTCCGTACCATCCCTGCCCTCTCTCCCACTCAGTGATGCAACCAGCCCCCTCCCCTAGTGTCCCTGCAGTCTCCTCCTTGCTTGTTAGAGCCTTCAGTATCCATCATAATTCCCATCCTACATTCATTTTCTGTCAGTCGCCTTTCCAATGGCTCCCATTCTGTCTTTTTAATTCCCAGAACTTTATTTCATTCCTCCTTTTCCCCAGCAGCCTGACCCGCTTGTAGGTTTCTCTCAGCTCTGGGACGGCTCCTGTTCCCTTACTTCTACAACTTTCCAGACTTTACATCTTCACTCTGTCTCCTTTGCTTCATTATCTCTCAGCTCCCTTTCCTGCTGGTCTCATTTACTGAGATGTGTCTCTGCCAAAGCCCATCTCTCCCTCTCAGCCTCCATTCATACTCCCTGTTCTGCTCTCAATCATCCAGCAGCTCCCAATTCCCAGCTCTCCCCAGACTGCTGCTGCTGCTTCTTCTCTCTCCTCTCTTGTTTGCATTCTCTTGTCTGGTCCTCCCATATCTTCTCTTCACGCCCCACTCCCTGCCTCCCTCCCGTTTCCCACAAGCCAGTTCAGATGAGGTCTATACTGGGTCAGGTTTCAAAGAACAGAGAATGCACAATAATGTAGATGTACAAGGGTATCATTGTACAAAACTAGGGCACACTGCATACACAGTGCGGAATATCCGGGCAAACCGACCCCAAACATACAGCAGGCTACATAATGTAGTGAGCTACAACCTTCACAGATGTGCTGCTTTCTGCCACGAGTAATGGAAACTGAGTACAGGTATAGGACCCATTATCCAGAATGCTCGGGACCAAGGGTATTCCGGATAAGGGGTCTTTCCGTAATTTGGATCTCCATACCTACCTACAAAGTCTACTTAAAAATCAATAAAACATTAATTAACCCCAATAGGGCTGTTCTGCCCCCAATAAGGGGTAATTATATCTTAGTTGGGATCAAGTACAGGTACTGTTTTATTATTACAGAGAAAAGGGAATCATTTAACCATGAAATAAACCCAATAGGGCTGTTCTGCCCCCAATAAGGGGTAATTATATCTTAGTTGGGATCAAGTACAGGTACTGTTTTATTATTACAGAGAAAAGGGATTAATTTAACCATTAAATAAACCCAATAGGGCTGTTCTGCCCCAATAAGGGGTAATTATATCTTAGTTGGGATCAAGTACAGGTACTGTTTTATTATTACAGAGAAAAGGGAATCATTTAACCATTAAATAAACCCAATAGGGCTGTTCTGCCCCAATAAGGGGTAATTATATCTTAGTTGGGATCAAGTACAGGTACTGTTTTATTATTACAGAGAAAAGGGAATCATTTAACCATGAAATAAACCCAATAGGGCTGTTCTGCCCCCAATAAGGGGTAATTATATCTTAGTTGGGATCAAGTACAGGTACTGTTTTATAATTATAGAGAAAAAGGAAATCAGTTTAAAAATTCTAAATTATTTGATTAAAATGGAGTCTATGGGAGGCGGCCTTTCTGTTATTCGGAGCTTTCTGGATAACAGGTTTCCGGATAAGGGATCCCATACCTGTACTGGTTTGTTATTAAGTGAATACTGACAGTTGTTTACAGTTGTAGCAAGGTTATCCCTAGGATCCAATTACACTAACCCGATGCTCTGAGGAGCACTTTGGGAAGTTCTAGTGCAGCAAGCTCTCATAGAGAATAGAGAGGACAGATAGCCAAGCTCCAGGGCTCCATAGTGACTAATAGAATAAAGTTTGGCAGGTCAAAAAAGGTGTCAGCCTTGTGTCTGCCTCCGGCACATAGTGAGGAATGCAGCAATGCAAGTGCTTATTCAGTGAGCACTAAAGGGGGTGACTGGGTGCTGTAGCACTTGCTTCCAGGGTGTTGTGATAAATAACTCATGGTGTCCTTTGTTGGTTTGTACTTATAAACTGTACTGTTATGATTTTTATGGGGTACTTTTTATTTCTAAATGACACTGTTACCCAGCAAATAATTCCCTCTGCCAGTTAAACTTTTATTCTTGAACCAACAAATGTATTTGTAGCTGTAATATTGGTGTGTAGGCGCCATCTCAGTGCCTTGTGCCTGAGTCTGAGCTTTCAGCCAGCGCTACACATTAGAACTGCTTTCAGCTAACCTATTGTTTCTCCTACTCCCTGTAACTGGAGGAGTCCCAAGCCGGACTTGGATTGCTTACTATTGAGTGCTATTCTGATACCTACTGGGAGCTGCTATCTTGCTCCCTTCCCATTGTTCTGCGGATCGGCTGCTGGGGGGGGGGTTGGTAGGGATATCAGAGCACAGGTCACATGGCTGTGGCACCCTGGGAAATTAAGGATATGGCTAGCCCCATGTGTAATTACAAAATTATATATTAAAAAAAATCTGTGTTTTTGAAAAACAGATTACAATACAGGATTCTGCTGGAGAAGCTCTATTAACTGATGGGTTTTGAAAAAAAACTTCACGTTTTGGCAAAATTGCATGAAAGTTGCACCATAACCTTTGCATTTGTGTTAAAATGTTGTCACTGTCAGCACTTAGTGTCAATAATGGCAGCAGTGTCCTATTCACTTGGGGCAAGTCAGTTTTAGCTTTTGACACAGCCCCCTGTTATTACCAAATTAATAATAATAGGTTTTTTTTTTTTTTTTTGCATTAGTGTGTGCGCTTGCACATTATTTATCAGGGCAGGCTGGAGGGGTGTATGAAAGTACACAAATCTGTGTATTGGCTCCTTACAGTTATACGCGGCGCCGCCCCTCTGCGGAGGGATCCCAGTAATATCTGCGCATTTATACGGCCCCTTTCTATTACAGTTATACAGGCGCCGCCCCTCTGGGGAGGGATCCCAGTAATATCTGCGCATTTATACGGCCCCTTTCTATTACAGTTATACGCGGCGCCGCCCCTCTGGGGAGGGATCCCAGTAATATCTGCGCATTTATACGGCCCCTTTCTATTACAGTTATACACGGCGGCGCCCCTCTGGGGAGGGATCCCAGTAATATCTGCGCATTTATACGGCCCCTTTCTATTACAGTTATACAGGCGCCGCCCCTCTGGGGAGGGATCCCAGTAATATCTGCGCATTTATACGGCCCCTTTCTATTACAGTTATACGCGGCGCCGCCCCTCTGGGGAGGGATCCCAGTAATATCTGCGCATTTATACAGCCCCTTTCTATTACAGTTATACACGGCGCCGCCCCTCTGGGGAGGGATCCCAGTAATATCTGCGCATTTATATGGCCCCTTTCTATTACAGTTATACGCGGCGCCGCCCCTCTGGGGAGGGATCCCAGTAATATCTGCGCATTTATACGGCCCCTTTCTATTACAGTTATACAGGCGCCGCCCCTCTGGGGAGGGATCCCAGTAATATCTGCGCATTTATACGGCCCCTTTCTATTACAGTTATACACGGCGCCGCCCCTCTGGGGAGGGATCCCAGTAATATCTGCGCATTTATACGGCCCCTTTCTATTACAGTTATACGCGGCGCCGCCCCTCTGGGGAGGGATCCCAGTAATATCTGCGCATTTATACGGCCCCTTTCTATTACAGTTATACAGGCGCCGCCCCTCTGGGGAGGGATCCCAGTAATATCTGCGCATTTATACGGCCCCTTTCTATTACAGTTATACACGGCGCCGCCCCTCTAGGGAGGGATCCCAGTAATATCTGCGCATTTATACGGCCCCTTTCTATTACAGTTATACGCGGCGCCGCCCCTCTGGGGAGGGATCCCAGTAATATCTGCGCATTTATACGGCCCCTTTCTATTACAGTTATACAGGCGCCGCCCCTCTGGGGAGGGATCCCAGTAATATCTGCGCATTTATACGGCCCCTTTCTATTACAGTTATACACGGCGCCCCTCTGGGGAGGGATCCCAGTAATATCTGCGCATTTATACAGCCCCTTTCTATTACAGTTATACACGGCGCCCCTCTGGGGAGGGATCCCAGTAATATCTGCGCATTTATACAGCCCCTTTCTATTACAGTTATACACGGCGCCCCTCTGCGGAGGGATCCCAGTAATATCTGCGCATTTATACAGCCCCTTTCTATTACAGTTATACACGGCGCCGCCCCTCTGGGGAGGGATCCCAGTAATATCTGCGCATTTATACAGCCCCTTTCTATTACAGTTATACACGGCGCCCCTCTGGGGAGGGATCCCAGTAATATCTGCGCATTTATACGGCCCCTTTCTATTACAGTTATACAGGCGCCGCCCCTCTGGGGAGGGATCCCAGTAATATCTGCGCATTTATACGGCCCCTTTCTATTACAGTTATACGCGGCGCCGCCCCTCTGGGGAGGGATCCCAGTAATATCTGCGCATTTATACAGCCCCTTTCTATTACAGTTATACGCGGCGCCGCCCCTCTGGGGAGGGATCCCAGTAATATCTGCGCATTTATACGGCCCCTTTCTATTACAGTTACACACGGCGGCACCCCTCTGGGGAGGGATCCCAGTAATATCTGCGCATTTATACGGCCCCTTTCTATTACAGTTATACGCGGTGCCGCCCCTCTGGGGAGGGATCCCAGTAATATCTGCGCATTTATACAGCCCCTTTCTATTACAGTTATACGCGGCGCCGCCCCTCTGGGGAGGGATCCCAGTAATATCTGCGCATTTATACGGCCCCTTTCTATTACAGTTATACAGGCGCCGCCCCTCTGGGGAGGGATCCCAGTAATATCTGCGCATTTATACGGCCCCTTTCTATTACAGTTATACAGGCGCCGCCCCTCTGGGGAGGGATCCCAGTAATATCTGCGCATTTATACAGCCCCTTTCTATTACAGTTATACGCGGCGCCGCCCCTCTGGGGAGGGATCCCAGTAATATCTGCGCATTTATACAGCCCCTTTCTATTACAGTTATACGCGGCGCCGCCCCTCTGGGGAGGGATCCCAGTAATATCTGCGCATTTATACGGCCCCTTTCTATTACAGTTATACGCGGCGCCCCTCTGGGGAGCGATCCCAGTAATATCTGCGCATTTATACGGCCCCTTTCTATTACAGTTATACGCGGCGCCGCCCCTCTGGGGAGGGATCCCAGTAATATCCGCGCATTTATACGGCCCCTTTCTATTACAGTTATACGCGGCGACGCCCCTCTGGGGAGGGATCCCAGTAATATCTGCGCATTTATACGGCCCCTTTCTATTACAGTTATACAGGCGCCGCCCCTCTGGGGAGGGATCCCAGTAATATCTGCGCATTTATACGGCCCCTTTCTATTACAGTTATACAGGCGCCGCCCCTCTGGGGAGGGATCCCAGTAATATCTGCGCATTTATACGGCCCCTTTCTATTACAGTTATACGCGGCGCCGCCCCTCTGGGGAGGGATCCCAGTAATATCTGCGCATTTATACGGCCCCTTTCTATTACAGTTATACAGGCGCCGCCCCTCTGGGGAGGGATCCCGGTAATATCTGCGCATTTATACGGCCCCTTTCTATTACAGTTATACAGGCGCCGCCCCTCTGGGGAGGGATCCCAGTAATATCTGCGCATTTATACGGCCCATTTCTATTACAGTTATACAGGCGCCACCCCTCTGGGGAGGGATCCCAGTAATATCTGCGCATTTATATGGCCCCTTTCTATTACAGTTATACAGGCGCCGCCCCTCTGGGGAGGGATCCCAGTAATATCTGCGCATTTATACGGCCCCTTTCTATTACAGTTATACGCGGCGCCCCTCTGGGGAGCGATCCCAGTAATATCTGCGCATTTATACGGCCCCTTTCTATTACAGCTATACGCGGCGCCGCCCCTCTGGGGAGGGATCCCAGTAATATCTGCGCATTTATACGGCCCCTTTCTATTACAGTTATACGCGGCGCCCCTCTGGGGAGCGATCCCAGTAATATCTGCGCATTTATACGGCCCCTTTCTATTACAGCTATACGCGGCGCCGCCCCTCTGGGGAGGGATCCCAGTAATATCTGCGCATTTATACGGCCCCTTTCTATTACAATTATACGCGGCGCCGCCCCTCTGGGGAGGGATCCCAGTAATATCTGCGCATTTATACGGCCCCTTTCTATTACAGTTATACAGGCGCCACCCCTCTGGGGAGGGATCCCAGTAATATCTGCGCATTTATACGGCCCCTTTCTATTACAGTTATACGCGGCGCCCCTCTGGGGAGCGATCCCAGTAATATCTGCGCATTTATACGGCCCCTTTCTATTACAGTTATACACGGCGCCGCCCCTCTGGGGAGGGATCCCAGTAATATCTGCGCATTTATACGGCCCCTTTCTATTACAGCTATATGCGGCGCCGCCCCTCTGGGGAGGGATCCCAGTAATATCTGCGCATTTATACGGCCCCTTTCTATTACAGTTATACAGGCGCCGCCCCTCTGGGGAGGGATCCCAGTAATATCTGCGCATTTATACAGCCCCTTTCTATTACAGTTATACAGGCGCCGCCCCTCTGGGGAGGGATCCCAGTAATATCTGCGCATTTATACGGCCCCTTTCTATTACAGTTATACAGGCGCCGCCCCTCTGGGGAGGGATCCCAGTAATATCTGCGCATTTATACGGCCCCTTTCTATTACAGTTATACAGGCGCCGCCCCTCTGGGGAGGGATCCCAGTAATTTCTGCGCATTTATACGGCCCCTTTCTATTACAGTTATACAGGCGCCGCACCTCTGGGGAGGGATCCCAGTAATATCTGCGCATTTATACGGCCCCTTTCTATTACAGTTATACGCGGCGCCGCCCCTCTGGGGAGGGATCCCAGTAATATCTGCGCATTTATACGCCCCCTTTCTATTACAGTTATACAGGCGCCACCCCTCTGGGGAGGGATCCCAGTAATATCTGCGCATTTATATGGCCCCTTTCTATTACAGTTATACGCGGCGCCCCTCTGGGGAGCGATCCCAGTAATATCTGCGCATTTATACGGCCCCTTTCTATTACAGTTATACACGGCGCCGCCCCTCTGGGGAGGGATCCCAGTAATATCTGCGCATTTATACGGCCCCTTTCTATTACAGTTATACAGGCGCCGCCCCTCTGGGGAGGGATCCCAGTAATATCTGCACATTTATACGGCCCCTTTCTATTACAGTTATACGCGGCGCCGCCCCTCTGGGGAGGGATCCCAGTAATATCTGCGCATTTATACGGCCCCTTTCTATTACAGTTATACAGGCGCCGCCCCTCTGGGGAGGGATCCCAGTAATATCTGCGCATTTATACGGCCCCTTTCTATTACAGTTACACACGGCGGCCTCCTCTGGGGAGGGATCCCAGTAATATCTGCGCATTTATACGGCCCCTTTCTATTACAGTTATACGCGGCGCCGCCCCTCTGGGGAGGGATCCCAGTAATATCTGCGCATTTATACAGCCCCTTTCTATTACAGTTATACGCGGCGCCGCCCCTCTGGGGGAGGGATCCCAGTAATATCTGCGCATTTATACGGCCCCTTTCTATTACAGTTATACAGGCGCCGCCCCTCTGGGGAGGGATCCCAGTAATATCTGCGCATTTATACGGCCCCTTTCTATTACAGTTATACGCGGCGCCGCCCCTCTGGGGAGGGATCCCAGTAATATCTGCGCATTTATACGCCCCCTTTCTATTACAGTTATACAGGCGCCACCCCTCTGGGGAGGGATCCCAGTAATATCTGCGCATTTATATGGCCCCTTTCTATTACAGTTATACGCGGCGCCCCTCTGGGGAGCGATCCCAGTAATATCTGCGCATTTATACGGCCCCTTTCTATTACAGTTATACAGGCGCCGCCCCTCTGGGGAGGGATCCCAGTAATATCTGCGCATTTATACGGCCCCTTTCTATTACAGTTATACGCGGCGCCGCCCCTCTGGGGAGGGATCCCAGTAATATCTGCGCATTTATACGGCCCCTTTCTATTACAGTTATACGCGGCGCCGCCCCTCTGGGGAGGGATCCCAGTAATATCTGCGCATTTATACGGCCCCTTTCTATTACAGTTATACAGGTGCCGCCCCTCTGGGGAGGGATCCCAGTAATATCTGCGCATTTATACGGCCCCTTTCTATTACAGTTATACGCGGCGCCGCCCCTCTGGGGAGGGATCCCAGTAATATCTGCGCATTTATACAGCCCCTTTCTATTACAGTTATACGCGGCGCCGCCCCTCTGGGGAGGGATCCCAGTAATATCTGCGCATTTATACGGCCCCTTTCTATTACAGTTATACAGGCGCCGCCCCTCTGGGGAGGGATCCCAGTAATATCTGCGCATTTATACGGCCCCTTTCTATTACAGTTATACGCGGCGCCGCCCCTCTGGGGAGGGATCCCAGTAATATCTGCGCATTTATACGCCCCCTTTCTATTACAGTTATACAGGCGCCACCCCTCTGGGGAGGGATCCCAGTAATATCTGCGCATTTATATGGCCCCTTTCTATTACAGTTATACGCGGCGCCCCTCTGGGGAGGGATCCCAGTAATATCTGCGCATTTATACGGCCCCTTTCTATTACAGTTATACGCGGCGCCGCCCCTCTGGGAGGGATCCCAGTAATATCTGCGCATTTATACGGCCCCTTTCTATTACAGTTATACGCGGCGCCGCCCCTCTGGGGAGGGATCCCAGTAATATCTGCGCATTTATACGGCCCCTTTCTATTACAGTTATACGCGGCGCCGCCCCTCTGGGGAGGGATCCCAGTAATATCTGCGCATTTATACGGCCCCTTTCTATTACAGTTATACGCGGTGCCGCCCCTCTGGGGAGGGATCCCAGTAATATCTGCGCATTTATACGGCCCCTTTCTATTACAGTTATACGCGGCGCCGCCCCTCTGGGGAGGGATCCCAGTAATATCTGCGCATTTATACGCCCCCTTTCTATTACAGTTATACAGGCGCCACCCCTCTGGGGAGGGATCCCAGTAATATCTGCGCATTTATATGGCCCCTTTCTATTACAGTTATACGCGGCGCCCCTCTGGGGAGCGATCCCAGTAATATCTGCGCATTTATACGGCCCCTTTCTATTACAGTTATACAGGCGCCGCCCCTCTGGGGAGGGATCCCAGTAATATCTGCGCATTTATACGGCCCCTTTCTATTACAGTTATACGCGGCGCCGCCCCTCTGGGGAGGGATCCCAGTAATATCTGCGCATTTATACGGCCCCTTTCTATTACAGTTATACGCGGCGCCGCCCCTCTGGGGAGGGATCCCAGTAATATCTGCGCATTTATACGGCCCCTTTCTATTACAGTTATACAGGTGCCGCCCCTCTGGGAGGGATCCCAGTAATATCTGCGCATTTATACGGCCCCTTTCTATTACAGTTATACGCGGCGCCGCCCCTCTGGGGAGGGATCCCAGTAATATCTGCGCATTTATACGGCCCCTTTCTATTACAGTTATACGCGGCGCCGCCCCTCTGGGGAGGGATCCCAGATTTTAATTCTCTTATAGTTCAGATTATTTCTATGGTGGGACTGAGTAGTATTGCAGGACAGCCCCTGTGCATATATGTCACTAAGGAATATTCAACGAGCAATAACAGCAACTATTGCTGGATTGTATTGAACACCCTCCAACTGACATTCTCTCATTATCTGGTAACCTTAGTGGGCAAAGCCCGACCATACCGTAGATCATATCTGACAGTTCCCTACCACATCCCTTTATCTAGAGACCCTGCAGATTAGTTGGTGTCTTTATGATTTGGATGTCCTTCAGCACTCATCGCAAGGGCAAGACAAATGTATTTCTGTGGCTGAACACTTAAAGGGTCATTTGAAGCTAACCAATAGGAACATGAATCCAATAAAACATCAGCTGCAGTGCAGCAGGTAGAAATGAGCAAGGTCTATAACACAACTTCTCAAGAACTTCCCATTAGTGATTGGGGGGGGGGGGGGGGTATTGTCAACTTTATTCATTTGCAATAATTAAAGAGTCAGGAGAAGACAAACCAAAACCTTTTCTGTACGTTTCACCCGAGCTGTATCCATAAAGTATAAAGACATATTCACATTGTAATAAACAAATATCCTAAATGACTGACCTCCACAGTAAAGATGGCCGTACACAGGCCTATAAAAGCTTCAGTCATGGCCTCTCCAGACCAAGTTGGCCTGTGGAACGGAGCCGGCCTGCCTCAATGATATCTGCTTGAAAGTTGCTAGATATCTACCAACGTGGCCAACTGTACAATATCATTGTTGGCCTGGGGGTCAAAAGATTTGATCAGTCCGGCCTAGAGTGTAGGTGGGACACAACTGAGCTCATTGGTGATCATAATGGACTACACCAGTGGTGTCCAGCTGATTACATGTAGCGGGCTAATTATTTCTCATATAAGATTAAATTAAAATAATAATGTCATACAGTGAAGTCTATGGAGCTTTTGAGCAGACTGGGGGCCATAAAAATCTTTGGAGGGCCACATCCGGCCCAGAGACCTCCAGTTGGACAGCCCTGGACTACACAATAGTAGTAGAACAATGGTGAGGCCTATCTAAGTGGCGCTAATATTCATACTCGGTAATATATGAAAACGTTTTCCAACATTAATAATGACACAGACAAGTATAAAGGATCTATTATCCAGGAACCTGTTATCCAGACAGGTCCGTGTCCCAAGCATTCCAGATATAAGATCCCATATCTAAGCTAGTTAGGAGAGAGATCACGTCTATAGGTGTTTGCTGGACAAGGAAAGGCAGTAAGAAACTTTAGGTCCATGGGAAAATTTCCCAGCAGTCTCAGCAAGACATTAGGAATCACTTTTTGGCTTTATGGCGCCCCCCCCCTAAAATGTATCAAAATAGGGCTAAACAAGGTCATCTAAAAAGCGACATAAACGCTAATAATGAACCAGACAGAGCAGATCAAGCAAATGAATGGAGTTTGTTTACCTGGTCCCACCAGCCAATCAGCCACGGTCTGGAGCATGTTTCACAGAAAAAATCTACCAAGGGCATGTTTCAATCCTAACTGGATATTTTCCAAGGAATCCAGTCTGCAGTGTCCAGATGCCAAAGACGTGTGAGATCTCCCAAGGTCCAAGATCCACAGGAATAAAACCAGACTTTTACAATCCTACAAACTTTAGGTCCAGAGTGAGAAGAAAAAAAAAAAAGAAAAACCCAAAAAATCTTGAAGAAACCGGTTCCAAAATAACTATAACCTTCCCGCCGGGGCTTGGAATTGGGAATACATTCACAAAATCCACAGAAAGAGGGGAAAAAAAAGCTTTAGAACCTTAGATACTTTATTATTTCCGTGCTGTTTCAAAATATTTTGAGAAGAACCTTGAAAAAATCGGGGTAACCTCTCATTGTACCGAGGGTTGGAGAGAAGATCCAGAAAAAAATAATGTAAAAGAAAATATAAAGGAGGATATTGTTGGGAAATTTCCCTCTCGGCCTGTAAAGACTCGCAGATTGCCTTAAATGGGTGTGATGAGACACAGCAAGCGAAGGGTTAATACTGGAGACAGGTGAGGGAGGTCTAGGGCCGAGGGCCCGCTGCTTGGGGTAACAGAGTCAGATTCATTGAGGAGGTAGAACAGCGACTGTAGACATTCCTCCATAGAATGGGATGCCGTACGCACAGGCTTGCCGAGGATCCTGCTAGAGTGGTAGCGAGTCTCTCTCAGCCAGTCAGGGGAAGATGGCACAGTCCGTACATTATCCTTACGCCGACACAAAACATCAAGGTATCGAGGCCTGCGCTGTGGGGTTTATTATTAACCCATCACTTGGGAGATGGTGAAATCCCCCACAGCTTATCCTTGGTTTGAGGGGTTACATCTTTAAAGCCTGTACCGGTTGCCCGTTACCCTCCCGCCCCCCACCCCCCCACCCCTTATCTTCCTCTTCTTCTTCCTCCGTGTCTCGGGGTGGGGGGAAGAAAAAACAAGTCAGTGTTCCGGCGGGCCCAAAGAACTGCAAGATAAGGCCTTCCCCTGCATCCTTAAGTGGCAGAGAGCAGATTGCTCGCTACGGCTACAGCATCACCCTTGGGTACCAAAGTGTCCGGATGCAGCAGCGGGAGATGGGTGGCAGCGAGATGGCGACATATGAGGAGGAAGGGTATCCGTTGCTTTCCTCGCAGCCGGGGCTAGCTGTCAGATGGCCGATGGCTGGCTGCTATCCTCTCCTTGCTTTTCCCTATATCTAGCATACTGCAGTAAGCAGGGATGTGATGTAAAATAAAAAGGGAGGGGGAGGAGGGTGCGGGAGGGGGGAAGGGAGGTGGGGAAGGGGAGAGACACCAGCCACGCTCGCAGACATGCTTTTCCACATAATACCCTCACAGCGCTTTGTTTGGAAGGCACCCGTACGGCCTTCGCCACCAATTGTCTCTTCTTTCCTAAACGGCACAATAGAATTGGCCTTATTGTGCTCAATGGCCCCGTGCCGTCCCACCATGCCTCGCCATCTCTGCTGCTGAGTGACAGCTTCTTATTGATGTGGCCTTGAACCAGGCCCCAGGCAGCTCTACAGACATGATGGAATTACCCAGCATCCCCGGCCAGCCTGATTCCTGAGGTATGCAACCTTCTATTGCAGGATACATCACCCCTTTACATACATATATATATATATTAGAATAATAATAATTATCATCATTTCATGAACAAAAACTAAAAAGCAACCTCCCCTTTCCACCTCGCACTGCTTCCCACAGAGGGAACACCCTAGCTACAGCACAGGTAGTGATACCAGGTGGTGCCGCCCTATAGCACAAAGGGCATTTTGTCTCCCCAGCGGGAAACAGCAGCCCAGTTCCACCCTCATGGGGCACCGACAGACGGAACTCAGACAAACGGGCCACTGGAATTATTATAGTGCACAAGAGCTGTGAATATTCTGTAAGTTATATCCTTATAAATGGTGCTTAGTGATGCCATCAGTTATAATCAAGGCTTAGTGATGATGTCATCACGTTTAACCAATGCTTAGTGATGCCATTTGTTACACGACTTAGATGTGGGCTGTTTTTAAAGGGAAGACAAACCCTTTTGAATTCAGCTGACAGTATGTACATGGGAGCCGCATTCTGTAGGGATGGAGTATCCCCTGTTGTGCATGTTTGCAGTTACAGAAGCAGGAGCTGCCATATTGCTTGCCTCACTTAAGAAAGGATCTTCAAAGCGCTAATGACGGCGGCGGTGGGATGTCACTTACCTTGTTAGACGCCATTTCACTCACAGAACGGTAGGTCTGCATAGTCTCCAGCTGATCCAGACACCAGTCTAACTCCTCCAGAGTCTCTTTGGCTAACTGCTGATACGTTTCCTCTGTAAGAGAATGGCACGGGGGTATATATGAGGGGAGAATATGTACCACTAAGAATATATATTTACAATGGAGTTTCATTAATTGTAGCCGACTATCTGAAAGCCAATAGTTTTGTGAAGGTGACCCTCCCCTTTCAATTCTTACAGGGCGTGCTATGCCAGGTAATGACACCCCGATATCAGAGGGATGCCAGAAGGTAAGCTTGGACCATGTATTCATACTGTACAGTATTTGGTTAAGGTTTGTATCTAGTGCTGATCCCCCCAGGCCCCGCAAGCTCCTTGATTGGTAGTGGTCACACAGGCTTAAGCTGGCCATACACGGAAAGATCCTCTCGTTTGGCGAGCAATATAGAATTGATGCAATTGTTGGCCCTCGGGCTGAACTATCGGATCAGAGAGATGGGGTGCAGGCTGTGGGGACAAGGACTGCATTAACTTGCTGATGCTGATTTTGAAACCTGCCTGATTGACATCCGGCTGATTTTCAGCCAAATATCGTTCGGACAGGCCCTTCTGTGAGCCACATACATGGGCCAATAAACTGCCAACCATTGCCATGTATGGCCACTTTTAGCCTGGAGCAGGTGAGATAATCCTGGTAAAGCAAACCAGTAACCTATGTGGGTGCAGGGAAGGATGTGGGTGCAGGGCCAGGCACAGCCCTTGTGTTCCCTTCCGCTTCTCGCTCTCTGTGAGCATAACTTTCAGCTTAATGGCCATACAAGTCGGACCCTAGGGATCTGGCCAGACCCTGGCACGCATGGTTGTTCCTGAAGAGACGCTACAGAGGGACATCTCCAGGGGTGGCCAACGTCACTTTGTCATATAGAGAAATCCTTACCTGAGAGAGTGGCTTTACAGACTGTTTGCTGAGGCATCACCGGGGAGCGCCTGTGGGAGACAAACACACAGGTAGTTAGAAGGCACGGTGTAAGGGCTTTGTGCCCCAGTGATCCCCAGAATGTGGCCCCGACAGCAGCTTGTGCGCATACTCACTTGTTGGTTGGGGTGGTAACGTTGGCAAGGATGGTAAAGTTGTTCCGCACGCTACGCAGGCTGGCCAGCACCTGACAATGAACATTACACATCACTTGCACATTCATGCTGGTACCATATCAGCACATCCTATAGCTACTGCAGCCACAATCATCAACATGTGTAACCCTTTATGTACCCCTAGACTAGCCAGGGTTCTGTGATACTACTGTAGCTTTCTTTAAATACCCTCTTGCCACAACGCAATGTCTTTTGTGACTTCGCTACTATGCCCATTTCCAGATGCACCACAGGACTATCTATCTGCTCACTGGTACATACCTAGTTTATTAGTAATTCAATCTCTTCCCCTATAGCCGGCTAAACATCTCTAGTTTTTACTAACTAGCGGCATTGACCCAAAGAACCCATCAATGTCATTAGGGCACTTTGCTCCATTGTAGGACCAGCCCTTTAACCCATTATACACATGCCTATCCATTTAAACAATTTGCTCCCCAGTGGGACTTGCCCATTAACCCATTAAACATGTCACTCTCTTGAAAGCACCTGGTTCTTTATTAGCACGAACCATATAGGGCACTAAGACCCCCAGGGAGACAGACCCCTTTTTCCCACTTAGGTAACTGTCTCTGCTTCTCTATGGAAAAAGCCTATTGTTCACACCAGAGGTTCCCACAATGCAGCAGGGCAGGGGCGATTAACTCATACTAGGCACAGAGCAGTTCTGTCCATAGGCCACTTGGTGGCACTGTAACAAAACCTACGCACGGGGTTTGCTTAAGGATAATGATGACCTTGCTGTCCTCTACCTTCAAAATTGCCATGTGCAGAACCTCTATTATCATCCGTATCCTTGATTTATGTAGCACCGACATATTCAGGAATTATTATGCTTTATTCCCAGTGCCTGAGCATGGAGATTCCGTCATGTTGGTGAGAAACTGGAGCTCAAGGGCTGACTCTAGTTGTTTTGATCCATGCTACATGCGAGGCCTCATTATCTGTATATAGTGTAACACTGCGCAGCTTACAGACCCAAAGCTACTGTCCAACTACAACTCCCAGCAGGGACCAATATTTGCAATATAGTGGGCCAAAATCCAAGGTACCGTGATGTAGTCTATAAGGTTCCAGTAGAGAATGATGGGAAGGAATCTGTGCCAACGCTCTGTGCATACCATCTATAACCTATATCTCACATCAGTGGGGCTCATTTATTAACAATGGGCAAATTTGCGCCTGGGTAGTAACCCATAGCAACCAATCAGGGGTTAGACTTTCCCAGCCAGCTGCAGGCTGAACACTGAAAGCAATCATCTGACTGGCTGCCATGAGTTTTTGCCCAGATGCAAATATTCCCAGTGTTTATAAATGACCCCCACGTGTGTTAAGTGGCAGATTCTGAACTTGTGGCTGCTGATTGGGTGATACCAAGTCATTAACAACTTTATATAAAGGTAGCCTCGTAGAATGAATTATACCTGAGCAAAGGGTGTAACGATGAGGTCCTCAGCATGCCTGCAGGAGGAAAGAAAATACCATGAATAAAAACGAAACAGTTGGCGGCCATTTAAGGAATGGATGGGGGCAAATGAGGAGAGCAAGAGGGGCTGATGGGAAGTAGGAATGCATGTGAGAAGAAGCGGCAAGAAAGAATGGGGCACAGCAAAATACAGCACAGGGCCAAGCATCAGTAAATGTAAACAATCTGGGGTCGAGGGACTTGGGCTGATAAAGGGGGTGACAAGCAGGGGAGACACTGGGGCCATCAGTCTCTAGTTCGGCCAATGTCATTCTGTAAATGAGAAGGGTCTGTAAGTAAAAATGTCTCAGCTAAGTGTGGGGCACCTTAGTGGATGGGAGGGGGAAAGGAATTGGGGGGGTTTGAGTGGGGATACATATTCATTGTACATATCCGATGGCAGAGGATATGTGTCAGGATGATAAAATGATAGCCCATTTGTCAGTATGTTTGGTACCAGTAAAATAACCTGCCATCACAGCTCACCAGAATATCCCCATCTTGTACTTACGCCTCGCTGGTGACGGAGGAATTGCGGGACATGGTTTTCGGAGACATGTCATAGTCACTGTCGGACCGGTACAGGAAAGATTCCCGCCTCTGGCTTTGTGGAAAGCTGGGGTGAAGCACCAGCCCCGGACTCGCCTGCGAATCGATTGGGCTGCGCCCTGGGGAAGGACCGTTCTCCACATCGAAGCTGCCAAAACAGAAGCACGGGGGTTAAATAGTCGCAGGGCAGAGATCTGCATAACATTAGAATGTCAGACTGATTCACTCACGGGCACGGAATTGCTGTGATTCTGAGCTGTGAGGGGGCCCTGGGAACTCCCCTTAATCCCAGTAACAGGGGAACCCATCCGGAGTGGCTGTTGTGCCATGGCTGCCAATGTAGCACATCCGGAGGGCACACTCACGTCAGTGGGACATCTGTGTGTGGGGGGATTAGTGGGTTTGGGCGAGGCAGGAGCAGGGAGCGAGTAGAGAAATACAGGGCAGGGAGCCTAACGGGAGTACCAGTTATACCGTAACAGACTCGCCCTGATAGGCTAAGGTGGCACACTTATGGTGCCGAATGGGCAGGGATATCTGGCACTGTGGGAGACTGGATAATGGATTACACCCACACGTGTGTCTCCGGAGCCATGTTTACTCAGCATAGGTGTAAATCATCTTTCTGTCAGGGGTGCCCGAGTAGCAGATAAAAGGGAGCGATAAGACACCCGCCAGGAAGGGCCACTGTGTGTTTGGTACAGGACAGCACTAGGTAACAGCGGCGGGGCCACAACATGTAGCTAGGATGCTGTTTGTGGGTCAGTTGAGTGCATGTGTGAGTAGCACGGGGTCAGGGGGGGAAGAAAGGGCTTTGGGACACAGCAACAGAGGGCCTTCCTTGGGTAGAAACACTGCATATTATACATCTACAATATATATATATATATAAACCTGGGCTATCTCATTACAAACCTGGGCTAACTCATCACAAACCTGGGCTATCTCATCACAAACCTGGGCTAACTCATCACAAACCTGGGCTAACTCATCACAAACCTAGCATTTGCACTACTAGAAGCTGGAACCATTTCTTGGCAGGACTGAGCCTGCTGTGCCCTGTGCTGTATGTAATCGACTGCCTTACCCGCATTCTCCACCACATCCTGTGTGCTTCTGATGACCCCCAGGATTTAGTGGAAGGGACAAGTAAGTTTGTATACAGCACAGGACTAAACTAGTAAATGGCTAGTAAAAGACATTTTTTTAGTGACCCCCCAACAACAACCAGGTAACATACGTGGGTATGTATACACAATAGGAACATGGGAATCAGGATGTGGCACTGTATCTCAAAGGTTGACCACAGGGTCAGACCGGGCCAGTGGGAAATAAACTTGTGGGCCCAGTGACCCAGACCCGATCCCTGCCAGCGCTTCCTCCCCCAATCACACCTAGGCAAGTATAAAATATGCACACCAGAGGGGAGGGCGACTGTGGTGGGGGCCCCTGAGGGGGTGTAGTGGCCCCTGGGGTGGCACATCCCAGTCTGACCCTGCTTGAATGTGAGTCGGCACTTAAAGGAAAATGTAGGTCTGAAAGAAATTAGTGGGACTGACAAGGGGGTTACCAAAGACGTCACAGAGTTGGAAACTTACACAGGAAGAATCCAGAGCTAATTTCAGTTTCACATCTCCCTTTTGCTCTAATATGCCCTGTGGGTGGCGCTGTACAAAGAATACACTATAACACTGTCAGCCATTGGGCCAGTTGTACTGAGGCATCTGTCCCCTCTGCATCCGACACGGAAGGGCACAGTAAAGTGCAGTCCCTGCCATATAATTAACTTCCCTTCCGCCGTCAGGGCTGTAATTTCAAAGGGGATGTAAACCTAAATATAACATTTTGCCTAATGAAAGAAAAGAACTTTCGGAACGAGCCGATCTTGAAGGGGTTGTTCACCTTTGAGTCAACTCAAATATAGACAGTAATATTCTAAGAGAATTTGCAGTTGGTCTTCATTTTTTATTATTTGTGTTTTTTTTAATTATTCCATTTTTTGTTCAGTAAAGGTCCCCATACACGTTAAGATTCGCTCGCTTGGCGAGATCACCAAGCCAGCGGATCTTCACCCGATATAGGTGGGGGATATCGGGGAGCGCGTAGGCTAATTCGATCGTTTCTCCCTGGGGCCAAACGATCAAATTATATTAGCGGCAATGGGGCAGTCGGTTCAGGGACTGCATCAACGAGCAGATTTTTTAACCTGGCGGATCGATATCCGGCCAATTTCAGGCCAGATATTGGTCGGGCAGGCCCCTCGTTTCTGCCCCTACAATCGGCCCGTGTATGGGGACCTTAACTCTCCATTTGAAATTTGGAAAGAGTCAGAAGAAGAAGGCAAATAACTTAAAACCTATAAAAAATAAATAAAGACTAACTGAAAGGTTGCTTAGAATTGGCCATTTTATAACATACTACAAGTTAACGTAAAGGTGAACCACCCCTTTCATGTGTATGGCCGGCAAACCTGTGAAGACGCACACATGCGTTGTCAGAAACAGAGTCTGACTGGCGCTACATTGCTGCCAAAGTCAGAACCGGCAGTGCAGAAAGGGACAGCCTGATCATGCATTCGTTAGCAGTCATATGGTTCATTCATGCCGGATGGAAAGTTGCTTAGAAATCTATCTGAGTGACCCGGTAGTGAGTGGGGACACAGCGGGCAAGCTGATTGTATAACACCTAAAGCCACGGGTCTGCGTCACGGAGAGGCATCTCGCATGGAAAGGAGAGGTCTCGCTTACGTCTCAGTGACATAAGGAAATTAATAGGATTTGCAGGCGCGCCAGTGTAAACCTCATAGGATTCCCCTAATCCAGCAGCCCATGCCTTTATGGCTACGGATAGGGCTGATTATCCTGCCTCCGCAATCAAATGCCCCCATGTGCCCTAAGGTGGCAGAGGGGGCAGCACAGGCTTAATGCATTTATACAAGAAAATACTCCTTTGCCAGCAGTCTCGGCCAGCCCTCCGAGCTGTTTCCCACAGAAGCTGTGAAGGTAGAAATCTGTTGCAATGACAGGCACAATAGAGACACTCACCTCAAATATGTTGGGAATGTTCCTAGAAAAAATAGCTTTTACGGCCTCATTTAGTATCGCTAGGCACTAAAATGGGCGCAGGCTTAAACTGCCATACATGAATGCAGGTCTGGCCTGGGGTTCAATATTGGCCCTGTCATTACAAGTACACAGCCCCCCCACCTAGGGGTGCCACCTGTCCGGTTCTGACCCAGACAGCCTGGTTTTTGGAAGGGTCAGAACCTCCTAATTTGGAAAACCGGGCAGGACTCACTGAGATTGACGCAGCGATTGGTTGTAGGGTGGGGGGAGCGCAGGAGTTTGTGACTAGGGTGGGGGTGCCCTAGGTGGGAGCCCTGGTGAGCCACCCAAGTCTAAAACTGCCCTTTAATGGCTTATTAACCATATGGGTGCCAAGATATTATGCAGCTCGTTGCCCAGGTTCATCACCTACCAATTGAGCAGGATTTTTGAGCAGCATTTCCCAGGACACAAGTCACAGGGATGGGTAAGTGGCTCCTAGTGAGTTCCCACGAGTTAACAGAACTGCACCTCATCTTCTTAGCGCTCAGGGGGGAACCGAAAACAATAGCAGAAGTTTCCCCGTATGAATGTGCAGGCCTAGAATAAGCGCCGCTGCTTCCCCGTAACATACACAGGCACTGGGAAGCTTTTTGTTCTGTGTTCATTGTACGGAAACCTGCTATTTCCATCCACGCAAGAATCCTAATGATCAGCCATGAAGAGAAATTATATATAATCTCTTTTATTCTTTACACGAAAGGGCTCCTCCTCCTCGTCTTTCCCCATAATGAAAGAAATTCCAATATTAATTAAACAATGAATGTGCCTGCATGTTTCTGGAGTTTGGGAGGAAACCACCGAGCCGCCATGAGTGAAAAGGCAAGCGTAAGCCCCCCCATAGGCCCAAACTGTCTGTGGCATCTTACAGCAGCCCCTCTGGCATTTGCATGAACCCACAGATTGCCAGTCTGGGCCTGATTTTCAGTACACAGAGGCCCAAACAGCCCCCCCATAGGCCCAATATATAGTGAGTGACTATGGCACCTTACAGCAGCCCCTCTGGCATTTGCCTGAACCCACAGATTGCCAGTCCGGGCCTGATTTTCAGTACACAGAGGCCCAAACAGCCCCCCATAGGCCCAATAAATAGTGAGTGACTGGGGCATCTTACAGCAGCCCCTCTGGCATTTGCATGAACCCACAGATTGCCAGTCTGGGCCTGATTTTCAGTACACAGAGGCCCAAACAGCCCCCCATAGGCCCAATAAATAGTGAGTGACTATGGCACCTTACAGCAGCCCCTCTGGCATTTGCCTGAACCCACAGATTGCCAGTCCGGGCCTGATTTTCAGTACACAGAGGCCCAAACAGCCCCCCATAGGCCCAATAAATAGTGAGTGACTGGGGCATCTTACAGCAGCCCCTCTGGCATTTGCCTGAACCCACAGATTGCCAGTCTGGCCTGCACCCAGCAGAAGAGAGCTAGCCCTCCCTTGGCAAACAAGCCAGATACTAGCAGGCACTGTAGATAAAAGTATATACACACGTATACACTGTTAACATAGATAGAATCAGAAGGAAACAGCAAGGAATATTACTATAGGGGAATTATAGTGCATAGGCTCTGACTGTAGCTACAAACACACACACAGTCACATACGCCCGTGCACAAATGACGTCTGTTTGTTCCACTGAGGTGGCATATATCAGAAATACTGCTTTCCCACACCCCCATGGCCGGTACAATTATTGACGCAAGGTGAGGTCACTGTGACTCTCTCAGGGACACACAGTGTTACCAGTAACACAACAAAGGAACCCAACTCGGCACGGAGTACTAAAGCTAAATAGAACTGGCAGCGGCAGCACCGGAACCTGCTCCCAAAGGCTTGGCTAGGGCTGTGCATAGAGATTTACCCACATACTGTAGCCTCCCCTACTATACACTGCACTGACATTGTATATCTCTGTATGACTCCTGCTTCTGTAATATCATGTACTGTTGCCCATGGCACAAGTCAGGGTACCTACAGGCAGAGTTTCCCTGGTCTCTCTGCGGTGCGGTATTGGGCAGATATGGGTCCATATAACCCCTCCTATTGCTCCATATAACCCCTCCCTATAACTCCTCCTATTGCTCCATATAGCCCCTCCCTATAACTCCTCCTATTGCTCCATATAACCCCTCCCTATAACTCCTCCTATTGCTCCATATAACCCCTCCCTATAACTCCTCCTATTGCTCCATATAACCCTCCCTATAACTCCTCCTATTGCTCAATATAACACCTCCCTATAACCCCTCCTATTGCTCCATATAACCCTCCCTATAAGTCCTCCTATTGCTCCATATAACCCCTCCCTATAACTCCTCCTATTGCTCCTTATAACCCCTCCCTATAACTCCTCCTATTGCTCCATATAACCCCTCCCTATAACTCCTCCTATTGCTCCATATAACCCTCCCTATAACTCCTCCTATTGCTCCATATAACCCCTCCCTATAACTCCTCCTATTGCTCCATATAAACCCTCCCTATAACTCCTCCTATTGCTCCATATAACCCCTCCCTATAACTCCTCCTGTTGCTCCATATAACCCCCCTATAACTCCTCCTATTGCTCCATATAACCCCTCCCTATAACTCCTCCTATTGCTCCATATAACCCCTCCCTATAACTCCTCCTATTGCTCCGTATAACCCTTACTTATCACTTCTAATAATATCGCCCAGCAGAATGAGGAGCTGACACCCAAACATGACGTGCGCCTCTCTGAGCAATGCAGGAATCCAGGTAAATAATGAGAAGAAATGCTAAATAGCTGCATATGCAGTTGTGCCCCCCAGAAGGGAAAGTAAATACAGCCTGTAGTGAAGGCCACACTGGCAGCCTCCAGCCAAAACAGCCATTCATCTCTGTCTGCATAGCAAGGTCTCATTCCCACACTGCCCCCCCCCCCCCCCCCCCCGCGCTACTGGTGTGTTTATTCCCTATCATAGTTCTACATACTGTGATACCTCCCCCCTTCCCCTCTAATCCCAGAGTATTATCTGTCTGTGCCCCTCTGTATATCTGTGTATTACAGTGTATATGCTCTGTCCCATGGGATGGCAGTGCTCATATCTGCCTATGGCGTATTACAGTGCCATTGGGCCGGACACTCGGGGCACAGCTTCTTTGTAGTCCTTTGACTACGAACTCTCGAACTCAAAGCTAAATTTACATTTCCTATTAAAATTCTCCATTTCTTACACACACTGGAATAAAACTAGAGCCCCCCCCCCCCCAAGATACTGCCAGGGTTTATGATACATTGGCCAGTGGGGGGCAGAGTCCCGTTGTGGGGTTGCCAGCATGTCTTCCTGTTCCTGTATCTGCTTCCCTGTGTATATGAGAGTGCAAGCTCTGCAGGGCAGGATTCCCAGTAGTACACAGCTGTAATTAAACAGACCAATTTGCTGGAATTCCCTATTGTGTCTCCTCCTTCCCATTCAAATCAATGTTTATTGTGGGATGTCGCCTGCTCTCATTGATTTAATCACATTAGTCGCTGTAATTAGGGCACTTTATATGTAAGGGACACACAGGCCTGGCTTTAGATTGCACAGTAATTGGTTCCTTTATTAGCATCTCTTACCCTCACCTCCATGGCAATGTCCTGCACAAACACACACTCAGCAGCAATCCCTGTGTATGGGCAGTATATCCCCATGAACACTACTACTTTAGCCTTACCCCTGCCCTAAAGAGCCATGTCCTGCAGCAACTCAGTTCCACTGCCTCCAGCCTGCTTTTAACTGAGGGGAATCTCCTGCTTCAAAATGACGTTATCAGAATCAGGTTTGTGCCCTTCTGTGTGAGCCAGCACTGTAACTACCCAGAGATATCCAAGGTCAGGATAAAGCTCACGTGACCTCAACATACATGCCTTTACTGCTCACTGACACACAGGCCCCCTGTATACACACGATTTACCCTCCTGCCCCCAATGCACACATCCATTTGGTAACATCTCTGCTACTACACAAGCCTGCAGCCTTGTGCCTTTATATGGGCACAGAACCCCTCAGTGACTGCTAATATCCTTATAATTTACAGTAGGGGGTACATTATCCCTTATAATACATGAGTGATACTCAGAGTTCCCTGTATAACTCAGCCTGCAGCCTTGTGCCTTTATATGGGCACAGAACCCCTCAGTGACTGCTAATATCCTTATCATTTACAGTAGGGGGTACATTATCCCTTATAATACATGAGTGATACTCAGAGTTCCCTGTATAACTCAGCCTGCAGCCTTGTGCCTTTATATGGGCACAGAACCCCTCAGTGACTGCTAATATCCTTATCATTTACAGTAGGGGGTACATTATCCCTTATAATACATGAGTGATACTCAGAGTTCCCTGTATAACTCAGCCTGCAGCCTTGTGCCTTTATATGGGCACAGAACCCCTCAGTGACTGCTAATATCCTTATCATTTACAGTTGGGGGTACATTATCCCTTATAATACATGAGTGATACTCAGAGTTCCCTGTATAACTCAGCCTGCAGCCACACACACACAGACAGGCAGACATTACACACATTAGGACTGACAGGCACTCCCCGGAGAAGCCCCATACATTGCTACACACAGCACTAAGCTGCAACCTGATCCGACAGCTCATATCAAACACATGAGTACCACGTGGGTCTCTTGGCGGTATATGATCCTGACTGAGTGCTGCGCTCTGATTCAGACTGCCGGCCAAGCCACGCCCCCCATACCTGCCTATAGGGGCATCATGGGGCCCACAATGTGGGCTGAGAGACATTCCTATACAGAGTGCTGGAATGCATAGAGATAACTGGGCTTCCCATTGCAATGGTACTACTGTGTGTAACCCGGCCCGTCTGGCTGTTTGTATCTAATAGAGACTGGCACGTTATCTGTGCAGCACAATCTGCATTGCAAGCACTGCATTATTTACCTACCAAAACCCATCAGTGGCTATTTCCTGGGCTCTGCCCTCCCAGGCACATTATATACAGTACTGGGCTCTGCCCTCCCAGGCACATTATATACAGTACTGGGCTATGCCCTCCCAGGCACATTATATACAGTACTGGGCTCTGCCCTCCCAGGCACATTATATACAGTACTGGGCTCTGCCCTCCCAGGCACATTATATACAGTACTGGGCTCTGCCCTCCCAGGCACATTATATACAGTACTGGGCTCTGCTCTCCCAGGCACATTATATACAGTACTGGGCTCTGCCCTCCCAGGCACATTATAAACAGTACTGGGCTCTGCTCTCCCAGGCACATTATATACAGTACTGGGCACTGGGTACCGGTACCCGTAGCCCATTATATACAGTACCGGTACCCGTAGCCCATTATTTACAGTACAGACACTGGGTACCGGTACCCCTAGCCCATTATATACAATACTGACACTGGGTACCGGTAACCCTAGCCCATTATATACAATACAGACACTGGGTACCGGTAACCCTACCCCATTATATACAATACTGACACTGGGTACCGTTACCCCTAGCCCATTATATACAGTACCGTTACCCCTAGCCCATTATATACAGTACAGACACTGGGTACCCCAAGCAATAAGCATAACCCCCATGCCACTCTAATGTCTCTTCTCTTCCCCTGCCTTTGCCCTTATTGCCCTCTTACCCCAAACCCCACATCATTCCCAGTTCCTTCCCTCTTTACTTTTTATTTCCTTAAAGGAGAACTCAACCCAAAACCATTTTCTGTTTGTTTTTTTTCATAAGGATAAAAATGTAATTCTGAGCAACTTATCCATATCCCATTCATATAAATGTTCATTGGTTTGAAAGTTATATGGAAATGGAATTGCAATGGGCAGCAGTGTCTGACTAAACAATGTATCAGCGCTGATAATCAGCCGGCTTCTGCTACACGGTTGCAGGAGTCAGAGCCGGGAGTGCAGAGACCATACAGACTGACATGTCGCTGGTAAGTAGCGCTCTCTCAGTATCACAACTACTGGATGCAATCATTTTGTTAGGAACGGAGCTGCCTGAAAACTAAACATCTGTGGGTGTCTATATAAATATATATACTGTGTATGGTGCAGCTCTGTATATATCTACTGACACTGCTACTGAGCAGCCGCTCTGCTACATATAAACATGCCATGTACCCGGGCAGCTCTGCCCCACTCGCTCCTCCCAGAGAGCTCAGATTTACAGGCTTCTATGTAAAGAGCACAGCCCTATATCATCTTACATCTCAAGGGTTAATGTCCCTCACACATCCCTGCGCCTTCTCCATAGAGAAGCATCTAATTCTGGCACATAGACACCTCAGCCTCCTTCCTGTGCCCCTCTGTATATTAGAGTGTAAGCTCTGCAGGGCAGGATTCCCTTCTCCCAATGGTTCCCTCTCCCTGTATTGTATCTGTGTCCCTCTGTATATTAGAGTGTAAGCTCTGCAGGGCAGGATTCCCTTCTCCCAATGGTTCCCTCTCCCTGTATTGTATCTGTGCCCCTCTGTATATTAGAGTGTAAGCTCTGCAGGGCAGGATTCCCTTCTCCCAATGGTTCCCTCTCCCTGTATTGTATCTGTGCCCCTCTGTATATTAGAGTGTAAGCTCTGCAGGGCAGGATTCCCTTCTCCCAATGGTTCCCTCTCCCTGTATTGTATCTGTGTCCCTCTGTATATTAGAGTGTAAGCTCTGCAGGGCAGGATTCCCTTCTCCCAATGGTTCCCTCTCCCTGTATTGTATCTGTGCCCCTCTGTATATTAGAGTGTAAGCTCTGCAGGGCAGGATTCCCTTCTCCCAATGGCTCCCTCTCCCTTTATTGTATCTGTGTCCCTCTGTATATTAGAGTGTAAGCTCTGCAGGGCAGGATTCCCTTCTCCCAATGGTTCCCTCTCCCTGTATTGTATCTGTGCCCCTCTGTATATTAGAGTGTAAGCTCTGCAGGGCAGGATTCCCTTCTCCCAATGGCTCCCTCTCCCTGTATTGTATCTGTGTCCCTCTGTATATTAGAGTGTAAGCTCTGCAGGGCAGGATTCCCTTCTCCCAATGGTTCCCTCTCCCTGTATTGTATCTGTGTCCCTCTGTATATTAGAGTGTAAGCTCTGCAGGGCAGGATTCCCTTCTCCCAATGGTTCCCTCTCCCTGTATTGTATCTGTGCCCCTCTGTATATTAGAGTGTAAGCTCTGCAGGGCAGGATTCCCTTCTCCCAATGGTTCCCTCTCCCTGTATTGTATCTGTGTCCCTCTGTATATTAGAGTGTAAGCTCTGCAGGGCAGGATTCCCTTCTCCCAATGGTTCCCTCTCCCTGTATTGTATCTGTGTCCCTCTGTATATTAGAGTGTAAGCTCTGCAGGGCAGGATTCCCTTCTCCCAATGGTTCCCTCTCCCTATATTGTATCTGACACTCCTGGTTGCTGGGGAGAGTTCCTATAACAACAGGGAAGGGAAAGCAGTTTCATGCCAAACTGAATAGTAAAAAAAACTCCAAAAAAGTAGAAAAACTTTCATTGTAATTACTAATGTTAAGATGAGTTTCCCCTTTAATTTGCTTTTGTTTTAAATGCCAACGCACCTGTGCTTTGTGTGCCAGCCCTTAGAGGGATATGGTGGGGGGCAGGTAGGTATGTAGTGGGTAGGTAGGTTTCTGGTAAGTAGGTAGGGGGCAGGTAGGTAGGTTTTCAGGTAGGTAAGTAGTGGGTAGGTAGTGGGCAGGTGGGTAGGTAGTCAGTTGGGTAGGTAGGTAGTGGGCAGGTAGGTAGGTTTTGGGTAGGTAGGTAGTGGGCAGGTGGGTGGGTAGTCATTTGGGTAGGTAGGTAGGTAATGGGCAGGTGGGTAGGTAGTCAGTGGGCAGGTGGGTAGGTAGTCAGTTGGGTAGGTAGGTAGTGGGCAGGTGGGTAGGTAGGTAGTGGGCAGTTGGGTAGGTAGTGGGCAGGTAGTCAGTTGGGTAGGTAGGTAGCGGGCAGTTGGGTAGATAGATAGTGGGTAGGTAGGTAGCGGGCAGTTGGGTAGATAGATAGTGGGTAGGTAGGTAGCGGGCAGTTGGGTAGATAGATAGTGGGTAGGTAGGTAGCGGGCAGTTGGGTAGATAGATAGTGGGTAGGTAGGTAGCGGGCAGTTGGGTAGATAGATAGTGGGTAGGTAGGTAGCGGGCAGTTGGGTAGATAGTGGGCAGGTAGTCAGTTGGGTAGGTAGGTAGCGGGCAGTTGGGTAGATAGATAGTGGGTAGGTAGGTAGCGGGCAGTTGGGTAGATAGATAGTGGGTAGGTAGGTAGTGGGCAGTTGGGTAGATAGTGGGCAGGTAGGTAACCCCGTGAGTGTGGGTACAGCAGGCAGAGTACAGTAGCAAGGGAACTAACCTAACTGACTTGGCCAGCCGGTGCCTCTTGATATCCTCTTCGCTAAAGGAGAAGTGCATGCTGGGTGCCCTCCGTACCCGCAGGGTGCCCCGGCTTCTGGAGGGCATAGGGGAGTTTTTGCCTGGCAGGGTGCTCTCAGGGACTGGAGTTTTACAATCTGTGCTGAGTAGCCTCCCGGAGTGGCACTACTGTACATGAGCTGTGTGAGCGCTCAGCACCCTCCCACCCTGCCCCACTCTCTTACACAAACCCTGGCAATGGATTGTATGGGCGAGGGAAGGGGCAGCCACTGAATCTCTCCCCCTGCTGGGCATCTGGGTACATGGTATTTGCAGAGCCCTATGTGTCAGTGCTACACACTGACTGAGCATGCTGGGAGATGTAGGCTAGCACAACTCTATGGAACACTAGTTATTCAGGCAACTTCCCAATATACATTCACTGCTCATTTCCACTGCTTTTACCTGTAAATGTAATTGTTAATGAAAGCAGTGTCTGTCCCTTTTCTCTTCTCTGCACTGGCTGTTCTGACTGCTGAAACAGTGTAGCAGAAGCCAGCTGATTAACTGACACTTGTACATTACATTCCCCCCCCCCATACTCAGTGTCAGTAATACTAACCCAGCTCCCATACTGCTTTATACAGTCCGAGTTTTGCAGGCAGCCAGTGTAGGGGGCGTGGCATGCAAGTTGTAACCCCGCCCCATCCCAGCGCTGTGATATCACACAAGGTACTGGGAGAGAGTGGGGAATGCAGCTGTCAGTGATGGAGAGGAACTGGGGAATGAGCGGAATCCCATAATAGTGTAACACAAAGGGTTAAATAAATGGCATATGCCAAGCCGTATCCCTCTCTAAGGGGCAGTTAGTGGGGTTAATGTGATCTGCACTGCAATCTGTCGGCTATGCACTGGCTTAGGGGTGTGTTACCCACAATGCTTGTCCAGCTCCCCAATCCCCCCATTCCAGCAGAGCATTACAGCTCCCACAATCCCCCCATTCCCGCAGAGCATTACAGCTCCCCCAATCCCCCCATTCCAGCAGAGCATTACAGCTCCCACAGTCCCCCGATTCCAGCAGAGCATTACAGCTCCCACAATCCCCCCATTCCCGCAGAGCATTACAGCTCCCACAATCCCCCCATTCCAGCAGAGCATTACAGCTCCCACAGTCCCCCGATTCCAGCAGAGCATTACAGCTCCCACAATCCCCCCATTCCCACAGAGCATTACAGCTCCCCCAATCGCCCCATTCCAGCAGAGCATTACAGCTCCCACAGTCCCCCCATTCCAGCAGAGCATTACAGCTCCCCCAATCCCCCCATTCCAGCAGAGCATTACAGCTCCCCCAATCCCCCCATTCCAGCAGAGCATTACAGCTCCCACAGTCCCCCCATTCCAGCAGAGCATTACAGCTCCCACAATCCCCCCATTCCCACAGAGCATTACAGCTCCCCCAATCCCCCCATTCCAGCAGAGCATTACAGCTCCCCCAATCCCCCCATTCCCACAGAGCATTACAGCTCCCCCAATCCCCCCATTCCAGCAGAGCATTACAGCTCCCCCAATCCCCCCATTCCAGCAGAGCATTACAGCTCCCCAATCCCCCCATTCCAGCAGAGCATTACAGCTCCCCAATCCCCCCATTCCAGCAGAGCATTACAGCTCCCCCAATCCCCCATTCCAGCAGAGCATTACGGGCCCACAATCCCCCCATTCCAGCAGAGCATTACAGGCCCACAATCCCCCCATTCCAGCAGAGCATTACAGCTCCCCCAATCCCCCCATTCCAGCAGAGCATTACAGGCCCACAATCCCCCCATTCCAGCAGAGCATTACAGCTCCCCCAATCCCCCCATTCCAGCAGAGCATTACAGGCCCACAATCCCCCCATTCCAGCAGAGCATTACAGCTCCCCAATCCCCCCATTCCAGCAAGAGCATTACAGCTCCCCCAATCCCCCCCTTTTCAGCAGAGCATTACAGCTCCCCCCATTCCAGCAGAGCATTCCAGCTCCCCCAATCCCCCCATTCCAGCAGAGCATTACAGGCCCACAGTCCCCCCATTCCAGCAGAGCATTACAGCTCCCACAATCCCCCCCATTCCCACAGAGCATTACAGGCCCACAGTCCCCCCATCCAGCAGAGCATTCCAGCTCCCCAATCCCCCATTCCAGCAGAGCATTACAGCTCCCCCAATCCCCCCATTCCAGCAGAGCATTACAGCTCCCCAATCCCCCCATTCCAGCAGAGCATTACAGGCCCACAATCCCCCCATTCTAGCAGAGCATTACAGCTCCCCCAATCCCCACATTCCAGCAGAGCATTACAGCTCCCCCAATCCCCCCTTTTCAGCAGAAGCATTACAGCTCCCCCAATCCCCCCATTCCAGCAGAGCATTCCAGCTCCCCCAATCCCCCCATTCCAGCAGAGCATTACAGGCCCACAGTCCCCCCATTCCAAGCAGAGCATTACAGGCTCCCACAATCCCCCCATTCCCACAGAGCATTACAGGCCCACAGGCCCCCATTCCAGCAGAGCATTCCAGCTCCCCCAATCCCCCATTCCAGCAGAGCATTACAGGCCCACAGTCCCCCCATTCCAGCAGAGCATTACAGCTCCCCCAATCCCCCCCATTCCAGCAGAGCATTACAGGCCCACAATCCCCCCATTCCAGCAGAGCATTACAGCTCCCACAATCCCCACATTCCAGCAGAGCATTACAGGCCCAATCCCCATTCCAGCAGAGCATTACAGCTCCCAATCCCCCCATTCCAGCAGAGCATTACAGCCCCACAGTCCCCCCATTCCAGCAGAGCATTACAGGCTCCCACAATCCCCCCATTCCACAGAGCATTACAGGCCCACAAGCCCCCCATTCCAGCAGAGCATTACAGCTCCCACAGTCCCCCCATTCCAGCAGAGCATTACAGCTCCCCAATCCCCCCATTCCAGCAGAGCATTACAGCTCCCCCAATCCCCCCATTCCAGCAGAGCATTACAGCTCCCACAGTCCCAGAGCATTACAGCTCCCCCAATCCCCCCATTCCAGCAGAGCATTACAGCTCCTCCAATCCCCCAGCAGAGCATTACAGCTCCCACAATCCCCCATTCCAGCAGAGCATTACAGGCCCACAGTCCCCACATTCCAGCAGAGCATTACAGCTCCAACCGTCCCCCCATTCCAGCAGAGCATTACAGCTCCACATCCCCATTCCAGCAGAGCATTACAGGCCCACAATCCCCAGGGAACTGGCCACTATATTGCAGCAGTAGGGGCACAGGTTGGACAATCTGGTTGGATATGACTAATGAGGCCACATTAATATAGGAATGTACCTGATTGGCCGATACATAGTCCCGCCCAGGCCAGGAATGTGTAACCTGAGGTACTTCGGCTGATGCTGAACTACAATCCCATATCTGACAGCAGGACCCTGTGAGAGTTTCTCTCTTGTAGTTCAGCAACAGCCTCAGGCTGCACATTCCCCTGGGCTTCCCCTGCCTTCCCCAATCTCCTCACTCTCACATTGCACAGGCAACATCGCCATCTAGTGGGCATTCTGGGTAACTGCTATTTCTCATATCTCGCCCAGTGGGAATCTGGGGAAGCCAGTATTTACTAATTCATTAACCATTGGTTTGTGAGGCGAGACTGCTCTGTATCGTTAATGGCCAGATCTGCCCTCCAATAAATTGGGCAAAAGACTGGGTGATGAAAGAAGCAGTAAATGGCTTTATAGGCTGCTTAGAGCCACACAGTAGGGGGCTTCATGTAATGAACCGGCCAATCAGCAAGAAGGAATCTGCTCCCAGCGCACAGCACTTGAACTTTTATCTGCTGTCGTTGGGCCTCACAAAACCCACGTGCCATTCCCATGCCCAACTCCACCTTAGCAACCAACAGAATGAGCAAATCACTGCCACGTGGCCAGTCTATAATAGTTAGAAATTCCCATGATCCTACCTTGTCCCAGAGAGAATGTCAGGAGAATGATAGTCCCAACCCAAGTGCCACTTACCTGCAAGAAAAAAAGCACAGCGTTAGCATTAGGGAAGGGTACAATCAGCAGGGAGCATTTACTGGTCAGCTGTTTAAAAGCAGTCACCTTATTGGTTGCTATTGGTTACTGCACCTGGGCAAACTTAGTGCATTTTATTACATATGGGGGAAAGACATTTAGCTGGACACAAAGGGAACAAACCTGCGTATACAGTATATCAGATGCAAGTGTGTGTATTAATATTATCCTTATATAGCGCCTACATATTCATTCCCCCCCCCCCCATAATTAATTTGGGTAACTGTTCCCCAGTCACAGAAATACTACATAAACCTCCATGCGTGAAACTGAGCATCCGTGCTCCATAAATCCCTGGCGTATAAAGCTCCGTCTGTAATCTCATGTCTCCGCCTAGTGGCAATAATTGCTCATTACACTGCCCATACTGGGAACTGTATTCAGGCACCGTGCCTGGCATTGCTTGCTACAGCCAAGTTTATTATCTACAAGGACTCCAAGCTCCTTCTCCATTATGGATTTGCCCAGTGCAGTCCCATTAAGGGTATAAGTGGCTGCATATTGTTACACCCAGGTGCATGACCTTACATTTATCCACATTAAATCTGCAACTTAGCCCCCACTAAGGCTGCTTAGTTTTGTGCCATCTGCAAACACTGATACATTACTCATAATCCCCTCCCCCAAGTCATTTATGAACAAATTAAACAAAAGTGGACCCAGTACAGAACCCTGAGGGACCCCACTGAGAACCTTATTCCAAGTAGAGAATATACCAGTAACAACCCCTGACATGACCTGTCCTTCATAAAGCCATGCTGATTCCTACCCATAATGCCATTCTCCAGTACATCATTTTGTATGTGATCCCTTAACAAACCTATCAATAACTTTCCCACCACATATGTCAGACTTACTGGCCTATAATTGCTAGGTTAAGAACATAATCACTTTTTTAACGTTGGAATTACATCAACTTTCCTCCGATCTAATACCATACCAGATGAATGCGAGTCCCAAGGGTGTATTCCATCTGGCCCTGGTTCCTTCTCACATTAGTGTTGAGTAACCCTTTATTTACCATATCCTGTGCCAACCCCTAACTAGATAGAGCTGAGCCATCAGTGCCCATATCGGGTAGGTCTTGAAACTCTGACTTCTCTATTGTATATACTGAAGAAAACAATTGATTAAGCTGATTTCCTTTCTATAGCCTTTATATAGCCTGTCATTATATGAGAGCTGCAGAGACAACCTCTCAAGTCAGAAGTCAGAGTGAAATGAAAGGTGGGGCATGTCGCTTCAGTCTCCCATAGGAAGTGGTCACAACACTGATTGAGGGAGACAGAGGGAACCAATCAGTTGGGGGGGTGAACAAGCAGAGCACAGAGAGAGAGAGGAGTCATCATAGCAGGCAGGGGAAGGGAGGGGCATGGGCAGAGCAGGAACAGACTGCCTGTGACATCAAAAAGCCCCACCCACCCTATGCATATCCACTGCACTGTAAGTAGCTGCTGCTCTGTTACTGGAGTAGAACAGGGCCGGCAGCCCCAGGCACATACTGAAGAGGGGTGTTTAGAGCAGTTTTCAAGCAGTTGCATTGTAAAAAATTATGGTATATGTTCCCTTTAATATACTTGAACTTTTTGGGGTTAGTCTTATCCTGTGCCGCAATCAGTTCCTCAGTTCCTATCTTGGCCTTTCTGGCTGTATTTTCACTAAGCTTATGATAGTGTTTATATGCATTAAACAAAGTGTCTGAGGGCAGTAAATGGTTTCCTATTCTTTCCTATCTCTGAGTTACTCTCACACATTTCCTCTGTAAGGGAATAAACTATAAACAGTAAGGATTTCATGTCACTTTAAATGACTACCATTTGATTTGTGTTTTTAAAGGAAAACCTAACACCCCCAATCTATGCTTCATAGTACTGGCCTTAAGGAACTAAGGTTTCCTTTCCTGAAGTCTTGTGTAAATGTACCTTATAGCTAAGGTGCCTGATAGGTGTGACTAAGGACAACAAGGGGGCATTAAACTGGGCACATTTTGGACTCCTCCTGCCTTTGATAATAGGCTCTTCTACAGTCACATGATACATATAAATAACAAGAATTAACTAATTAAATTATTAGATAAAAACCAGCACCAAAAACAGCCCACATCCTATCTCTTTTTTAACACTCTAGGCCAGGGGTGGGCAAACTTTTTGGCTCAGGGGCCACACTGACTTACCGCCGGGCCAGTGTCACAAATCACGGGGCCTCTCAGCTCCCCAACCCAGCATCCTCCAGCTCCCTCCAAGCATCCTCCAGCTCCACCCCCAGCATCCTCCAGCTCCACCCCCAGCATCCTCCAGCTCCCTCCAAGCATCCTCCAGCTCCACCCCCAGCATCCTCCAGCTCCACCCCCAGCATCCTCCAGTTCCCTCCCAGTATCCTCCAGCTTCCCCCCCCAGCATCCTCCATCTCCCTCCCAGTATCCTCCAGCTCCACCCCCAGCATCCTCCAGTTCCCTCCCAGCATCCTCCAGCTTCCCCCCAGCATCCTCCATCTCCCTCCCAGTATCCTCCAGCTCCACCTCCAGCATCCTCCAGCCCCCTCCCAGCATCCTCCAGTTCCATCCAGCTCCACCTCCATCCCAGCATCCTCCATCTCTCCTTTATTCCGCCCCCCCAACTACCTGCGGCTCGCTCCCTCCTCCGGCTGCTTCTGACCCTGGCTTCCCGCTGTGTCATCCTTTTATATGGTTGCACCCCGTGCGTGCTGACATATAAATTACCCCTCATGAGTTTTTGACAGCATGATTTATGCTAGACTAATGTAATTGCCTCCTATGAAGAGGTGAGCAGAAGCCTGGACTCTAAGATGGCAGTGGATGGGATCTACTGAGACTTTGCTAAAGCATTTGATACAGTACCTCACATAAGGTTACTGATTACATTAAGAAATATTTAATAATATTTGTACTTGGATAGAGAACTGGCTGAAGGATAGATCATACAGAGAGGTGGGAAATGGAACTTTTTCTAACAGGATTAGTGTTGTGGAGTGGAGTTCTGCAGGGGTCTGTCCTTGCCCCTTTGCTCTTCATCTTGTTTGTTTATATACTAATGTACTTGTTTATGTAACGTAATTGTAAGTAGGGTTGCCACCTTTTGGCTGGGCCAGTATTGGCCAATGATGTAAAATGGGTTGGATAGTGACAAAAAGGGTTGGGCTATGGCTGGAGTGGGCTGAGAGTTGGAGAGTATAGAGGTAATGGAGTTTTAGAGGCGTCGGGGTAATAATGGTGGAGCAGGGAGATAGGATTGGGGTGAATATGAGTTATACACTGAATGGCAGTGTGTTGGGGGTTTCCTTAATGGAGAAGGATCTAGGGGTTTTTGTTGATAACAAGTTGTCTAATTCCAGGCAGTGTCATTCTGTGGCTACTAAAGCAAATAAAGTGCTGTCTTGTATAAAAAAGGGCATTGACTCAAGGGATGAGAACATAATTTTGACACTTTTTTGTACATGTGCCATTGCCCTAATAAAGCCCGGGAGCATGCTCAGTAGGGGCTGAAGCTGCTGATAAGGAATGCGCCCAGGAATGTATCAAACTGAAAATGCTGTTGGGAAACAAAAGAGAGGAATTTTTTGATTGCAAGTGATTAATTGAGTCGTATTGTCATTTGTGATCTGCCCTTTAATCACGGACTCATTTCCGGATTGAGTAAAACATCAGCTCATTCAGTAGGAGCCGCCGGGCCGGGAGCTGCATTATTTTATTCCACTTGTTTGATGCTCAATAAATCCCTGGAGTATAAAGCTCCGTCTGTAATCTCATGTCTCCGCCTAGTGGCAATAATTGCTCATTACACTGCCCATACTGGGAACTGTATTCAGGCACCGTGCTCTCTGCTTCAGCCATTTAGCAGGGATTAGACTGCACACAGTAAAGGGAAAGTAGAGCCAACATACAGCCGGGATATTGGGGTATTTAGGAAGAGGCATAAAGCAGATATTAGCAGATATGTAAGTGTATGGGAGGCTCTATAGCAGGTATCCCCAACCCGTGGCTCGGGGGCAACATGTTGCTCCCCAACCCCTTGGGTGTTGCTCTCAGTGCCCCCAAACCAGGAAGTTATTGTTGAATTCCTGACTTGGGGGCAAGTTTTGGTTGAATAAAAACAAGATTCCCTACCAAATAAAGCCCCCTGTAAGCTGATAGGGTGCATAGAGGCCCCTAATAGCCAATCACAGCCCTTATTTGGCTCCTCCATGAGCTTTTATGGTGCTTGTGTTGCTCCCCAAGTCTTTTTACATTTGACTGTGGCTCACGAGTAAGAAAGGTTGGGGATCCCTGCTCTATAGGGTGACTGGGCCGGGGCTAAACATTCATAAACCACTAGTACTAACTGTAGATATTAGTATCACAATAGCCTTGGATATTCTGCTTGTTCAAGAACTCATCCAGGCCCCTCTTATAGGCATTAACAGAATCTGCCATTACCCCATCACTAGGAAGGGCATTCCCCAACCCCACTGCCCTCACCGTGAGGAACCCCCTACCCAACATCCCCCGGCAGGGCATTCCCCAACCCCCTCACTGCCCTCACCGTGAGGAACCCCCTACCCAACACCCCCCGGCAGGGCATTCCCCAACCTCACTGCCCTCACCGTGAGGAACCCCCTACCCAACATCCCCCGGCAGGGCATTCCCCAACCCCCTCACTGCCCTCACCGTGAGGAACCCCCTACCCAACATCCCCCGGCAGGGCATTCCCCAACCCCCTCACAGCCCTCACCGTGAGGAACCCCCTACCCAACATCCCCCGGCAGGGCATTCCCCAACCTCACTGCCCTCACCGTGAGGAACCCCCTACCCAACATCCCCCGGCAGGGCATTCCCCAACCCCCTCACAGCCCTCACCGTGAGGAACCCCCTACCCAACATCCCCCGGCAGGGCATTCCCCAACCCCCTCACTGCCCTCCCCGTGAGGAACCCCCTACCCAACATCCCCCGGCAGGGCATTCCCCAACCCCCTCACTGCCCTCACCGTGAGGAACCCCCTACCCAACATCCCCCGGCAGGGCATTCCCCAACCCCCTCACTGCCCTCACCGTGAGGAACCCCCTACCCAACATCCCCCGGCAGGGCATTCCCCAACCCCCTCACAGCCCTCACCGTGAGGAACCCCCTACCCAACATCCCCCGGCAGGGCATTCCCCAACCCCCTCACAGCCCTCACCGTGAGGAACCCCCTACCCAACATCCCCCGGCAGGGCATTCCCCAACCCCCTCACTGCCCTCACCGTGAGGAACCCCCTACCCAACATCCCCCGGCAGGGCATTCCCCAACCCCCTCACAGCCCTCACCGTGAGGAACCCCCTACCCAACATCCCCCGGCAGGGCATTCCCCAACCCCCTCACTGCCCTCCCCGTGAGGAACCCCCTACCCAACATCCCCCGGCAGGGCATTCCCCAACCCCCTCACTGCCCTCCCCGTGAGGAACCCCCTACCCAACATCCCCCGGCAGGGCATTCCCCAACCCCCTCACTGCCCTCACCGTGAGGAACCCCCTACCCAACATCCCCCGGCAGGGCATTCCCCAACCCCCTCACTGCCCTCATCGTGAGAAACCCCTACCCAACATCCCCCGGCAGAGCATTCCCCAACCCCCTCACTGCCCTCACCGTGAGGAACCCCCTACCCAACATCCCCCGGCAGGGCATTCCCCAACCCCCTCACTGCCCTCATCGTGAGAAACCCCCTACCCAACATCCCCTGGCAGGGCATTCCCCAACCCCCTCACTGCCCTCACCATCCCTCTAATCTAAAGGAAAAAAGAACCCCCCCCCCATCTGCCTATAATCCCCTCTAATGTACTTGTACAGAGTAATCATGTCCCCTCGCAAGCGCCTCTTTTCCAGAGAAAACAACCCCAACCCTGACAGTCTAACCTCATAGTTTAACCCTTCCATCCCCTTAACCAGTTTAGTTGCAGTCTCTGCACTCTCTCCAGCTCATTAATATCCTTCTTAAGGACTGGAGCCCAAAACTGCACTGCATACTCAAGGTGAGGCCTTACCAGGGACCTATAAAGGGGCAAAATTATGTTCTCATCCCTTGAGTCAATGCCCTTTTTTATACAAGACAGCACTTTATTTGCTTTAGTAGCCACAGAATGACACTGCCTGGAATTAGACAACTTGTTATCAACAAAAACCCCCAGATCCTTCTCCATTAAGGAAACCCCCAACACACTACCATTCAGTAGATAGTTTGCGTTTATATTATTTCTACCAAAATGCATAACTTTGCACTTATCAACATTGAACCTCATTTTCCAGTTTGCTGCCCAGTTTTCCAATTTTGTCAAATCTCTCTGCAAAGCGGCACATCCTGCATGGAACTTATAGTTTTGCACAATTTAGTGTCATCAGCAAAAATAGAAACAGTACTGTCTATGCCCACCTCCAGGTCATTAATAAACAAGTTAAAAAGCAAAGGCCCAAGGACTGACCCCTGCGGTACCCACTAACCACACTGGTCCAATTAGAAAATGTTCCATTTACCCCACTCTTTGTACTCTATCCTTCAGCCAGTTCTCTATCCAATTACAAATATTATGTTCTAGGCCAATATTCCTCAATTTTATCATTAACTTTCTTTGTGTTACTGTATCAAACGCTTTAGCATAGATCACATTCACTGCCATTCCAGCATCGAGGTTCCTACTCACCTCCTCATAAAAGGCGACTAAATTAGTCTGGCAAGATCTGTTACGCATAAAACCATGCTGGCACAAACTAATAGTATTGTCAACTGCAATGTATTCATCTATCCTATCCCTTATTACCCCTTCCAGAAGCTTTCCTACTACTGATGTCAGACTAACAGGCCTATAGTTTTCAGGCTGAGAACGGGATCCCTTTTTAAATAACGGCACCACATTAGCAATTCGCCAGTCCTCATTGAATCCAAAAAAATTAGGTGAAGAGGTTTGGCAATCATTCCCTCCTGTGCCCTGTTTTGAATCGAGTGCAGTTGCACCAATTGAAGCAGAGGAACCCTGGAGCTACTGCCACCTCTGGACCAAGTATTAGCTACAGAGTTCCCTCAGTTCCATGTGTTAATGCTGTAGATACAGCTCAATTGCATCTAAAGAATGGGGTGCACACGTTACATTATTGCGCCAAACATCAGGCACAACACAACTGAGTCAGGCACAAATCCTTATGTGAAAACAATGCTGGAATTCTGGGAGAAATGCTGCATTGTGGGAAAAACTGATGCTCAAATTTGCACTTTGCTCAGATATAAATGACCCCTCATGAATTTTTACCAGCATGGTTTATGCATAACAGATTTTGCCAGACTAATTTAATTGCCTTTTATGAGGAGGTGAGCAGAGGTCTAGACTCTGTGGTAGCGGTGGATGTGATCTACTTAGATTTTGCTAAAGAATTTGATATAGTACAACATGGAAGGTTACTGATTAAACTAAGGAATATTGGCCTAGAACATAATATCTGTAATTGGATAGAGAACTGGCTGAAGGATAGATTACACAGAGTGGGGGTAAATAGAAACTTCAGTTCTCCTTAAAGGAGAAGGAAAGGTACAAACTCAGTAAGCTTTATCAGAAAGGTCTATGTAAATACAGCCATAAGCACTCACAGAAACGCTCTTTCAAAAGATGTGTTGTGTCTGTTTTCCTCTGCCAGAGACATGCAGCTCTCTGCTCTCTCCCCTCTCCTGCTCCCCCCTCCCTCAAGAATTCTAAGAACTCACTCCCCCCCTTAGGAATATGGATCTGAGCCAATCAGCAGGAAGCTGACTCAAAGTCTAACTAACTGAGCATGTACACCGGTCTTGCTCTTGGTGCAGGAGTGAGGCATTATGGGAACCCTCCCATCAGTTCAGCGTTTTTTCTTCCTGTTTGTCTTCTGATCTTCTGAACGGGAGAAATATGGGGAGACTTAAGGGCACTATTGAGAGAACTGAAGGTATGCCTGCAGCTTGGGATTAACTTCTTCACCTTCTTTAAAGGAGAAGGAAAGGTTAAAACTAAGTAAACTTTATCAGAAATGTAGTAATACCATAGTAATGCTGCTCTGAGTTCTCTGTCAAAAGAAACACAGCATTTCTATTCTATAGACATGGGCTTATCTATCAGATTCCTCTCTCAACTCCATGCCCTGGGTAGCCTGCCTGCGCAGCTTGCTCCTCTCTCCCCCTCCCTTCTCCCTCCTCCCCCTCCCCTCCCTGCTGTAATCTGAGACTAGCGCTACAATCCAGCCAAAAACTCAAAAGCAGGGGGAGAAGGAAGTAATGTCAGACCAAGCTAAAATGGCAGCTGCTATCTTAAACAAACACAGAGAGCTTCTAGGGTTGTTTTACAAGGTATGGTAAAGCTTTCTGTGGAATAAATATAGTGTCCTGGTTTGCACTATTGTGGCTAATCTAGACCTACAGAGTTTTCTCCCATACAAAGGAACAAATGCCCTTTAGACTCGAAGGATTAAACTTTCATTTAAAGCAGTAAATTAGTTCCAGAACTGGGGAAACCCGACTGCAATATCATATTCACTAAAGCAGATTGATATTCCCATAAGAACACAATCATAGCAATATAATCACAGCGATGTGGCACCGCGAATGGTCTCCTAGATAATCTACTGAGCCTCCATTAAAAAGCAGTGTTAACTGTAAGTACCCGTAATCATGTTCTTTGTAAAGGGGAAACCATCTTTCTTCTTACAAAACCCATCAGTTAATGGCGCTGCTTCTACAGAATCCTGCATTGTAATCTGTTTTCAAACAGATTTATTTTAATGTTTCATTTTGAAATGTCACATGGGGCTAGCCATATTCTTCATTTCCCAGGGTGCCACAGCCATGTGACCTGAGCTCTGATAAACTTCAGTCTCACTTTACTGCTGCGCTGCAAGTTGGAGTGATATCCCCCCCCCTCCCCTCCCAGCAGCCGATCAGCAGAACAATGGGAAGGGAGCAAGATAGCAGCTCCCAGTAGGTATCAGAATAGCAAGAAATCCAAGTCCGGCTTGGGACTCCTCCAGTTACATGGGAGTAGGAGAAACAATAGGTTAGCTGAAAGCAGTTCTAATGTGTAGCGCTGGCTCCTTCTGAAAGCTCAGACTCAGGCACACTTTACTGCTGCGCTGCAAGTTGGAGTGATACCCCCCCCTCAACCCCAGCAGCCGATCAGCAGAACAATGGGAAGGGAGCAAGATAGCAGCTCCCAGTAGGTATCAGAATAGCACTCAATAGTAAGAAATCCAAGTCCGGCTTGGGACTCCTCCAGTTACATGGGAGTAGGAGAAACAATAGGTTAGCTGAAAGCAGTTCTAATGTGTAGCGCTGGCTCCTTCTGAAAGCTCAGACTCAGGCACACTTTACTGCTGCGCTGCAAGTTGGAGTGATATCCCCCCCTCCCCCCCAGCAGCCGATCAGCAGAACAATGGGAAGGGAGCAAGATAGCAGCTCCCAGTAGGTATCAGAATAGCACTCAATAGTAAGAAATCCAAGTCCGGCTTGGGACTCCTCCAGTTACATGGGAGTAGGAGAAACAATAGGTTAGCTGAAAGCAGTTCTAATGTGTAGCGCTGGCTGAAAGCTCAGACTCAGGCACAATGCACTGAGATGGCGCCTACACACCAATATTACAGCTACAAATACATTTGTTGGTTCAAGAATAAAAGGTTAAATGGCAGAGGGAATTATTTGCTGTGTAATCAGGAAAAATTCAGTTTTATAAATGCTCTGTAATTTTACTAACATAAATCAGATTGCAGGGACATCATAATATAAATGTTATTTCAGGTGCTTTACAAGTTAATATTTTGGATGACCTGGTGTCATTTCCCAAAACAGTCCCTGAAATGTAGTGTATTGTGTATATACCTGCAGGCTGTATATTTGTGACAAGGGATATCTCCCCTTTGCGCAAGTTTTACCATTTTTTTAGTGAAAGGATTGTTAAGCAGATGATCTCTTAAACTGGGGGTTCTGCAACAAAAGGTTGTGTATAGGGGCCCAATATAGTTGGGGGTTAGTGTCAGGGGCATCAAACCATTCCCGCCGGGCCGGGAGCTGCATTATTTTTATTCCGCTTGTTTGATGCTCAATAAATCCCTGGAGTATAAAGCTCCGTCTGTAATCTCATGTCTCCGCCTAGTGGCAATAATTGCTCATTACACTGCCCATACTGGGAACTGTATTCAGGCACCGCGCTCTCTATGATGGCTCAACTGAATGTTTTCCTTTTGTTCATCCCCCCCCCCCCCCTGTGCTGTGCATAATGGTACAGCTGGGGCTCAGGAACGGCAGGCAATCTCTACACAAAGAGACACTGAAGCGCACGTGGGGGGGCCCTCCTGCAGTTGCCTCCGTAACGTTATCCCCGTTGGGGGTTTCCGTGCCTTTGGCGTTTGGTCTCTGCTTAATAACAAACCCTCCAACCAGCACAGACAGGGGGGATACTATATATAAATATCTTGTCCCTTAATGTGTAAGGAATGATTGGGTGCCTTATCTTTTCCTGTTATTTATATAGCGCCGACACATTCCCTTAGCACTTTACAGAGATTATTCATCATTCACATCAGTCCCTGGCCCAGAGGAGCTTACAATCTAAGGTCAATATCACAATCACACACACAGAAGCCAATTAACCTGCCTGTATGTGTTGGAGTGTGGGAGGAAACACGCAGACACAGAGAGAACATACAGACTCCTTGCAGATAGTGCCCTGGCTGGGACTGAACTCTGGTTGCAACCAAGTTATGCCGCTGGCCTTATAACTAGTGATAAGCAAATATGACCCATTTCGCTTTGCTGAAAAATCCAAATAACTGCTGAAAAATTCTTGCCAGGCTAATCTAATTGCATTCTATGGGGAGGTGAGCAGAAACCTAGACTTTGGGATGGCAGTGAATGTGATCTAATCTGACTTTGAGTGTTTGATACAGTACCTCACAGAAGGTGAATGATCAAATTGAGGAATATTGGCCTAGAACATAATATCTGTAATTGGATAGAGAACTGGCTGAAGGATAGATTACACAGAGTGGGGGTAAATGGAACATTTTCTAATTGGACCAGTGTGGTTAGTGGGTACCGCAGGGGTCAGTCCTTGGGCCTTTGCTTTTTTACTTGTTTATTAATGACCTGGAGGTGGGCATAGAGAGTACTGTTTCTATTTTTGCTGACAACACTAAGTTGTGCAAAACTATAAGTTCCATGCAGGATGCTGCCATTGGGCAGAAAACTGGCCAATGAGTTTCAGGTGTTAATAAGTGCAAAGTTCTGCACTTTGGCAGCTACAAGAGCTGGAGAGACTGTAACCAAACTGGTAAGGGGAAAGAAGGGTTAAACTAAGAGGTTAGACTGTCAGGGCTGGGATTGTTTTATGGTTTTATGGTGGCTGCCCCCAGGGCTACACAGCAGGGTATTTATATAAACTATAGTAGGGTTTCTGTAGCAAACACCCCAGCTGTACCAGTGCAGGAATGGCTGCCCCCGGGGCTACACAGCGGGGTATTTATATAAACTATAGTAGGGTTTCTGTAGCAAACACCCCAGCTGTACCAGTGCAGGAATGGCTGCCCCCGGGGCTACACAGCGGGGTATTTATATAAACTATAGTAGGGTTTCTGTAGCAAACACCCCAGCTGTACCAGTGCAGGAATGGCTGCCCCCGGGGCTACACAGCGGGGTATTTATATAAACTATAGTAGGGTTTCTGTAGCAAACACCCCAGCTGTACCAGTGCAGGAATGGCTGCCCCCGGGGCTACACAGCGGGGTATTTATATAAACTATAGTAGGGTTTCTGTAGCAAACACCCCAGCTGTACCGGTGCAGGAATGGCTGCCCCGGGGCTACACAGTGGGGTATTTATATAAACTATAGTAGGGTTTCTGTAGCAAAGACACAACCATTACCAGGGCAGGGCAACAGTTCATAATATATTAATTATTTTAATACACTTTCATTTTTTGGTGTTATTGTTCCTTTAAGGCCATAAACCAGTTCTCCCTATTATAGTTATTGGGGACAACTGGTTATTATTGTGATGAGGAAATGTACCTGTGACATATAAATTAGAACCAGGGCATGGCTGAGATACTCACAATATTACTCTCATATATGGCTCGTATCACATTTATACTGTATATATATATACCAAACAGTCCATGATATGTAATGCAGTACCAATACAGGAAAATATCACCTTTATGTGGCGTTTTCCATTTTTATTGTGAAATGACTTTTAAGCAGACGATCTCTCCTATTGGGGGCTCTGTTATTCAGGGGGATACACACTACAGAGAGCTGCAGGGTTGTTATTGTTCCTGTGCAAAGCATTTGTTTTATTCTGGTTGTATATTCAATTTATAGTCACTGAAATTCTTACTTGCTTCTCCTGTCTATAAAAAGTCATCTATCTACTGATACCAAAAAACAACAAAAGATATTGGCCCCAGGGCCGGGAGCTGCATTATTTTATTCCACTTGTTTGATGCTCAATAAATCCCTGGAGTATAAAGCTCCGTCTGTAATCTCATGTCTCCGCCTAGTGGCAATAATTGCTCATTACACTGCCCATACTGGGAACTGTATTCAGGCACCGTGCTCTCTGCTTCAGCCATTTAGCAGGGATTAGACTGCACACAGTAAAGGGAAAGTAGAGCCAACATACAGCCGGGATATTGGGGTATTTAGGAAGAGGCATAAAGCAGATATTAGCAGATATGTAAGTGTATGGGAGGCTCTATAGGGTGACTGGGCCGGGGCTAAACCAGTGTTGCTATTGTATGATGGCTCAGACCAACTGAATGTTTTCCTTCTGTTCATCCCCCCCTGTGCTGTGCATAATGGTATGGCTGGGGCACTTGCAGTTGCCTCCGTAACGTTATCCCCATTGGGAGTTGCTGTGCCTTTGGCGTTTGGTCTCTGCCTAATAACAAACCCACCAACCAGCACAGACAGGGGGATACTGGGTGAGCCCTGCAGCATCCTGGGAAGAATCTGCCATTGGAATATGGGCAGAAGGGCAGTTTGGGATATAACCCTGCCTGGGGTATTTGAGGGCTCTTTAGGGTTAAGGTACCTGCTGAGTGAGACCAAGGAGAAGGATAGAGGCGCTTATGGCGGGGAGAGGAAGGTTACCATGGAAACACAATATCAGACACATCCAACAAAGAGGCGCGTGTATGGCTGAGAGGGAATTGCTGAGTTGTGTCTGTATTCCAGTATTCCACTATGGTACAGCCCAGTGTGTAACTCAGTATATCCCAGTACTCCCCCATTCAGCGTGGGCACTATGGTACAGCCCAGTGTATAACTCAGTATATCCCAGTACTCCCCCATTCAGCGTATAACTCAGTATATCCCAGTACTCTCCCATTCAGCGTATAACTCAGTATATATCCCAGTACTCTCCCATTCAGCGTATAACTCAGTATATCCCAGTACTCCCCCATTCAGCGTATAACTCAGTATATCCCAGTACTCCCCCATTCAGCGTATAACTCAGTATATCCCAGTACTCTCCCAGTCAGTGTATAACTCAGTATATCCCAGTACTCCCCCATTCAGCGTATAACTCAGTATATCCCAGTACTCCCCCATTCAGTGTATAACTCAGTATATCCCAGTACTCCCCCATTCAGTGTATAACTCAGTATATCCCAGTACTCCCCCATTCAGCGTATAACTCAGTATATCCCAGTACTCCCCCATTCAGCGTGGGCACTATGGTACAGCCCAGTGTATAACTCAGTATATCCCAGTACTCCCCCATTCAGCGTATAACTCAGTATATCCCAGTACTCCCCCATTCAGCGTGGGCACTATGGTACAGCCCAGTGTATAACTCAGTATATCCCAGTACTCCCCCATTCAGCGTATAACTCAGTATATCCCAGTACTCCCCCATTCAGCGTATAACTCAGTATATCCCAGTACTCTCCCATTCAGCGTATAACTCAGTATATCCCAGTACTCTCCCATTCAGCGTATAACTCAGTATATCCCAGTACTCTCCCATTCAGCGTATACTCAGTATATCCCAGTACTCTCCCATTCAGCGTATAACTCAGTATATCCCAGTACTCCCCCATTCAGCGTATAACTCAGTATATCCCAGTACTCCCCCATTCAGCGTATAACTCAGTATATCCCAGTACTCCCCCATTCAGCGTATAACTCAGTATATCCCAGTACTCCCCCATTCAGCGTATAACTCAGTATATCCCAGTACTCCCCCATTCAGCGTATAACTCAGTATATCCCAGTACTCCCCCATTCAGCGTATAACTCAGTATATCCCAGTACTCCCCCATTCAGCGTATAACTCAGTATATCCCAGTACTCCCCCATTCAGTGTATAACTCAGTATATCCCAGTACTCCCCCATTCAGTGTATAACTCAGTATATCCCAGTACTCCCCCATTCAGTGTATAACTCAGTATATCCCAGTACTCCCCCATTCAGCGTATAACTCAGTATATCCCAGTACTCCCCCATTCAGTGTATAACTCAGTATATCCCAGTACTCCCCCATTCAGCGTATAACTCAGTATATCCCAGTACTCCCCCATTCAGTGTATAACTCAGTATATCCCAGTACTCCCCCATTCAGCGTATAACTCAGTATATCCCAGTACTCCCCCATTCAGTGTATAACTCAGTATATCCCAGTACTCCCCCATTCAGCGTATAACTCAGTATATCCCAGTACTCCCCCATTCAGCGTATAACTCAGTATATCCCAGTACTCTCCCATTCAGCTTATAACTCAGTATATCCCAGTACTCTCCCATTCAGCGTATAACTCAGTATATCCCAGTACTCTCCCATTCAGTGTATAACTCAGTATATCCCAGTACTCTCCCATTCAGTGTATAACTCAGTATATCCCAGTACTCCCCCATTCAGCGTATAACTCAGTATATCCCAGTACTCCCCCATTCAGCGTATAACTCAGTATATCCCAGTACTCCCCCATTCAGCGTATAACTCAGTATATCCCAGTACTCCCCCATTCAGCGTATAACTCAGTATATCCCAGTACTCCCCCATTCAGCGTATAACTCAGTATATCCCAGTACTCCCCCATTCAGCGTATAACTCAGTATATCCCAGTACTCTCCCATTCAGCGTATAACTCAGTATATCCCAGTACTCTCCCATTCAGCGTATAACTCAGTATATCCCAGTACTCTCCCATTCAGCGTATAACTCAGTATATCCCAGTACTCCCCCATTCAGCGTATAACTCAGTATATCCCAGTACTCTCCCATTCAGCGTATAACTCAGTATATCCCAGTACTCTCCCATTCAGCGTATAACTCAGTATATCCCAGTACTCTCCCATTCAGCGTATAACTCAGTATATCCCAGTACTCCCCCATTCAGCGTATAACTCAGTATATCCCAGTACTCTCCCATTCAGCGTATAACTCAGTATATCCCAGTACTCCCCCATTCAGCGTATAACTCAGTATATCCCAGTACTCCCCCATTCAGCGTATAACTCAGTATATCCCAGTACTCTCCCATTCAGCGTATAACTCAGTATATCCCAGTACTCCCCCATTCAGCGTATAACTCAGTATATCCCAGTACTCCCCCATTCAGCGTATAACTCAGTATATCCCAGTACTCTCCCATTCAGCGTATAACTCAGTATATCCCAGTACTCCCCCATTCAGCGTATAACTCAGTATATCCCAGTACTCCCCCATTCAGCGTATAACTCAGTATATCCCAGTACTCTCCCAGTCAGTGTATAACTCAGTATATCCCAGTACTCCCCCATTCAGTGTATAACTCAGTATATCCCAGTACTCCCCATTCAGCGTATAACTCAGTATATCCCAGTACTCTCCCAGTCAGTGTATAACTCAGTATATCCCAGTACTCCCCCATTCAGTGTATAACTCAGTATATCCCAGTACTCTCCCAGTCAGTGTATAACTCAGTATATCCAGTACTCCCCCATTCAGCGTATAACTCAGTATATCCCAGTACTCCCCCATTCAGTGTATAACTCAGTATATCCCAGTACTCCCCCATTCAGTGTATAACTCAGTATATCCCAGTACTCCCCCATTCAGCGTATAACTCAGTATATCCCAGTACTCCCCCATTCAGCGTGGGCACTATGGTACAGCCCAGTGTATAACTCAGTATATCCCAGTACTCCCCCATTCAGCGTATAACTCAGTATATCCCAGTACTCCCCCATTCAGCGTGGGCACTATGGTACAGCCCAGTGTATAACTCAGTATATCCCAGTACTCCCCATTCAGCGTATAACTCAGTATATCCCAGTACTCCCCCATTCAGCGTATAACTCAGTATATCCCAGTACTCTCCCATTCAGCGTATAACTCAGTATATCCCAGTACTCTCCCATTCAGCGTATAACTCAGTATATCCCAGTACTCTCCCATTCAGCGTATAACTCAGTATATCCCAGTACTCTCCCATTCAGCGTATAACTCAGTATATCCAGTACCCCATTCAGTTACTCGATCCGTCTCCCCCATTCAGCGTATAACTCAGTATATCCCAGTACTCCCCCATTCAGCGTATAACTCAGTATATCCCAGTACTCCCCCATTCAGCGTATAACTCAGTATATCCCAGTACTCCCCATTCAGCGTATAACTCAGTATATCCAGTACTCCCCCATTCAGCGTATAACTCAGTATATCCCAGTACTCCCCCATTCAGCGTATAACTCAGTATATCCCAGTACTCCCCCATTCAGTGTATAACTCAGTATATCCCAGTACTCCCCCATTCAGTGTATAACTCAGTATATCCCAGTACTCCCCCATTCAGCGTATAACTCAGTATATCCCAGTACTCCCCCATTCAGTGTATAACTCAGTATATCCCAGTACTCCCCCATTCAGCGTATAACTCAGTATATCCCAGTACTCCCCCATTCAGTGTATAACTCAGTATATCCAGTACTCCCCCCATTCAGCGTATAACTCAGTATATCCCAGTACTCCCCCATTCAGTGTATAACTCAGTATATCCCAGTACTCCCCCATTCAGCGTATAACTCAGTATATCCCAGTACTCCCCCATTCAGCGTATAACTCAGTATATCCCAGTACTCTCCCATTCAGCTTATAACTCAGTATATCCCAGTACTCTCCCATTCAGCGTATAACTCAGTATATCCCAGTACTCTCCCATTCAGTGTATAACTCAGTATATCCCAGTACTCTCCCCATTCAGTGTATAACTCAGTATATCCCAGTACTCCCCCATTCAGCGTATAACTCAGTATATCCCAGTACTCCCCCATTCAGCGTATAACTCAGTATATCCCAGTACTCCCCCATTCAGCGTATAACTCAGTATATCCCAGTACTCCCCCATTCAGCGTATAACTCAGTATATCCCAGTACTCCCCCATTCAGCGTATAACTCAGTATATCCCAGTACTCCCCCATTCAGCGTATAACTCAGTATATCCCAGTACTCTCCCATTCAGCGTATAACTCAGTATATCCCAGTACTCTCCCATTCAGCGTATAACTCAGTATATCCCAGTACTCTCCCATTCAGCGTATAACTCAGTATATCCAGTACTCCCCCATTCAGCGTATAACTCCAGTATATCCCAGTACTCTCCCATTCAGCGTATAACTCAGTATATCCCAGTACTCTCCCATTCAGCGTATAACTCAGTATATCCCAGTACTCTCCCATTCAGCGTATAACTCAGTATATCCCAGTACTCCCCATTCAGCGTATAACTCAGTATATCCCAGTACTCTCCCATTCAGCGTATAACTCAGTATATCCAGTACTCCCCCATTCAGCGTATAACTCAGTATATCCCAGTACTCTCCCATTCAGCGTATAACTCAGTATATCCCAGTACTCTCCCATTCAGCGTATAACTCAGTATATCCCAGTACTCCCCATTCAGCGTATAACTCAGTATATCCCAGTACTCCCCCATTCAGCGTATAACTCAGTATATCCCAGTACTCTCCCATTCAGCGTATAACTCAGTATATCCCAGTACTCCCCCATTCAGCGTATAACTCAGATATCCCAGACTCCCCCATTCAGCGTTAACTCAGTATATCCAGTACTCTCCCAGTCAGTGTATAAACTCAGTATATCCCAGTACTCCCCCATTCAGTGTATAACTCAGTATATCCCAGTACTCCCCCATTCAGTGTATAACTCAGTATATCCCAGTACTCCCCCATTCAGTGTATACTCAGTATATCCCAGTACTCCCCCATTCAGCGTATAACTCAGTATATCCCAGTACTCTCCCATTCAGCGTATAACTCAGTATATCCCAGTACTCTCCCATTCAGCGTATAACTCAGTATATCCCAGTACTCTCCCATTCAGTGTATAACTCAGTATATCCCAGTACTCCCCCATTCAGTGTATAACTCCAGTATATCCCAGTACTCCCCATTCAGTGTATAACTCAGTATATCCCAGTACTCCCCCATTCAGTGTATAACTCAGTATATCCCAGTACTCCCCCATTCAGCGTATAACTCAGTATATCCCAGTACTCTCCCATTCAGCGTATAACTCAGTATATCCCAGTACTCTCCCATTCAGCGTATAACTCAGTATATCCCAGTACTCCCCCATTCAGCATATAACTCAGTATATCCAGTACTCTCCCATTCAGCGTATAACTCAGTATATCCCAGTACTCTCCCATTCAGCATATAACTCAGTATATCCCAGTACTCTCCATTCAGCGTATAACTCAGTATATCCCAGTACTCTCCCATTCAGCGTATAACTCAGTATATCCCAGTACTCTCCCATTCAGCATATAACTCAGTATATCCCAGTACTCTCCCATTCAGCGTATAACTCAGTATATCCCAGTACTCTCCCATTCAGTGTATAACTCAGTATATCCCAGTACTCCCCCATTCAGTGTATAACTCAGTATATCCCAGTACTCCCCCATTCAGTGTATAACTCAGTATATCCCAGTACTCCCCCATTCAGTGTATAACTCAGTATATCCCAGTACTCCCCATTCAGTGTATAACTCAGTATATCCCAGTACTCCCCCATTCAGCGTATAACTCAGTATATCCCAGTACTCCCCCATTCAGCGTATAACTCAGTATATCCCAGTACTCCCCCATTCAGCGTATAACTCAGTATATCCCAGTACTCCCCCATTCAGCGTATAACTCAGTATATCCCAGTACTCCCCCATTCAGCGTATAACTCAGTATATCCCAGTACTCCCCCATTCAGCGTATAACTCAGTATATCCCAGTACTCCCCCATTCAGTGTATAACTCAGTATATCCCAGTACTCCCCCATTCAGCGTATAACTCAGTATATCCCAGTACTCTCCCATTCAGTGTATAACTCAGTATATCCCAGTACTCCCCCATTCAGTGTATAACTCAGTATATCCCAGTACTCTCCCATTCAGTGTATAACTCAGTATATCCCAGTACTCTCCCATTCAGTGTATAACTCAGTATATCCCAGTACTCCCCCATTCAGTGTATAACTCAGTATATCCCAGTACTCCCCCAGTCAGTGTATAACTCAGTATATCCCAGTACTCCCCCATTCAGTGTATAACTCAGTATATCCCAGTACTCCCCCATTCAGCGTATAACTCAGTATATCCCAGTACTCTCCCATTCAGTGTATAACTCAGTATATCCCAGTACTCCCCCAGTCAGTGTATAACTCAGTATATCCCAGTACTCCCCCATTCAGTGTATAACTCAGTATATCCCAGTACTCCCCCATTCAGCGTATAACTCAGTATATCCCAGTACTCCCCCATTCAGTGTATAACTCAGTATATCCCAGTACTCCCCCATTCAGTGTATAACTCAGTATATCCCAGTACTCCCCCATTCAGCGTATAACTCAGTATATCCCAGTACTCCCCCATTCAGCGTATAACTCAGTATATCCCAGTACTCCCCCATTCAGCGTATAACTCAGTATATCCCAGTACTCTCCCATTCAGCATATAACTCAGTATATCCCAGTACTCTCCCATTCAGCGTATAACTCAGTATATCCCAGTACTCTCCCATTCAGCGTATAACTCAGTATATCCCAGTACTCCCCCATTCAGTGTATAACTCAGTATATCCCAGTACTCCCCCATTCAGTGTATAACTCAGTATATCCCAGTACTCCCCCATTCAGTGTATAACTCAGTATATCCCAGTACTCCCCCATTCAGTGTATAACTCAGTATATCCCAGTACTCCCCCATTCAGTGTATAACTCAGTATATCCCAGTACTCCCCCATTCAGCGTATAACTCAGTATATCCCAGTACTCTCCCATTCAGTGTATAACTCAGTATATCCCAGTACTCCCCCATTCAGTGTATAACTCAGTATATCCCAGTACTCCCCCATTCAGTGTATAACTCAGTATATCCCAGTACTCTCCCATTCAGTGTATAACTCAGTATATCCCAGTACTCCCCCATTCAGCGTATAACTCAGTATATCCCAGTACTCTCCCATTCAGCGTATAACTCAGTATATCCCAGTACTCTCCCATTCAGTGTATAACTCAGTATATCCCAGTACTCCCCCATTCAGTGTATAACTCAGTATATCCCAGTACTCTCCCATTCAGCGTATAACTCAGTATATCCCAGTACTCTCCCATTCAGTACATTACAAACATATATACGCTTGGTGCCGTTGGTCATATGATCACCCATTGAGCCCCCTGGCCCAAATATAGTGCAGACTAATGACCACATTATAATCCCACCCAGTAAGCTGTTTAAAGGGAAACTATACCCCCAGAATGAGTACGTAATCAACAGACAGTTTATATTATGTTAAGTGGCCTATTAAAGAATCTCCCCAAACTGGAATATATATATATCAGTAAATATTGGCCTTTTATATCCTTTCCCTTGAGCCGCCATTTTGTGATGGGCTGTGTGCTCCCTCAGAGATCAGCTGACAGGAAGTAATGCAGCTCTAACTGTAACAGGAAGTAGTGTGGGAGCAAAAGGCAGAACTCTGCCCATTCATTGGCTGATGGGGCCTAGCCTGTATGCGTGCCTTGGCTTGTTTGTGTGCACTGTGACTCCTATGATCCCAGGGGGCGGCCCTTAGTACTTAAAATGGCAGTTTTCTATTAAGAATTACCCAATAGCACATACTGCTAATAAAGTATATTTATATCAAAATGGTTTATTCAGATGAAGCAGGGTTTATATATGAGCAATACAATATATCTTTATAGAGACCTACATTGTTTGGGGGTATAGTTTCCCTTTAATGGCCATATTATCATTTCCTGTAAGATTACAATGTGGTAATTGGTATAAATGTACTTTCAGGCTTTACTGAACTGACAGTTTCATATTGTTCATTCCAATCAGTGGCGGTTTGTTCAATGGAGGGTTGGTCGGAGGTTATTAGACCGTATGGATTCTCATGGTCAGGAGTGTCCCAGACAGGACAGGGGTTTTGATACAGATACTTGTTACAAAAAGCTGATTCTTTATGTGTGAATCCTGATTTGAGCTGCACATCTGAATGGCACTCACGGTCAGGGCGGGAGGGACGCGGTGATCTGCCCTTTAATCACGGACTCATTTCCGGATTGAGTAAAACATCAGCTCATTCAGTAGGAGCCGCCGGGCCGGGAGCTGCATTATTTTATTCCACTTGTTTGATGCTCAATAAATCCCTGGCGTATAAAGCTCCGTCTGTAATCTCATGTCTCCGCCTAGTGGCAATAATTGCTCATTACACTGCCCATACTGGGAACTGTATTCAGGCACCACGCTCTCTGCTTCAGCCATTTAGCAGGGATTAGACTGCACACAGTAAAGGGAAAGTAGAGCCAACATACAGCCGGGATATTGGGGTATTTAGGAAGAGGCATAAAGCAGATATTAGCAGATATGTAAGTGTATGGGAGGCTCTATAGGGTGACTGGGCCGGGGCTAAACCAGTGTTGCTATTGTATGATGGGATGTTACACATTAAATACATTATATAAAGGGATGGGAATACTGGGGTCTCCTTCCCATTACTGCTGCCTATGAATGAGCCATGTTGGCATTACCCAATGCAGCTCGTTAGCAGAGTCAGGTCATTACTGGTTTGTGTACATAAAACAATAGGTGGATTAGGGAATGCTGCCCCCCCCCCCCATGTTTAGTTGTTATATGTTGTGGGGGGCCACGTGGCTAGTGCAGAGCCCCCGGGAAATGCTGAGACCTTTTTCATGCTATAGAATAGCTATGGTGAGACAAGGGGAAGGTGATAGAAGAACATTAACCTATAAAAAGTAAACTGAACAAAAAGTAAGTGATTATTTTAGGGGTACAAACATTTTTTTTTAAGGTAACTTCACCTTTAATCACTGACTCACTTTTATATTGAGTAAAAACTTCCCTTGCTCATTCACTGAGAGCCATTTCTCTGCCCCATTCACTGAGAGCCATTTCTCTGCCCCATTCACTGAGAGCCATTTCTCTGCCCCATTCACTGAGAGCCATTTCTCTGCTCATTCACTGAGAGCCATTTCTCTGCTCATTCACTGAGAGCCATTTCTCTGCTCATTCACTGAGAGCCATTTCTCTGCTCATTCACTGAGAGCCATTTCTCTGCTCATTCACTGAGAGCCATTTCTCTGCTCATTCACTGAGAGCCATTTCTCTGCCCCATTCACTGAGAGCCATTTCTCTGCTCATTCACTGAGAGCCATTTCTCTGCCCCATTCACTGAGAGCCATTTCTCTGCTCATTCACTGAGAGCCATTTCTCTGCTCATTCACTGAGAGCCATTTCTCTGCTCATTCACTGAGAGCCATTTCTCTGCTCATTCACTGAGAGCCATTTCTCTGCCCCATTCACTGAGAGCCATTTCTCTGCCCCATTCACTGAGAGCCATTTCTCTGCTCATTCACTGAGAGCCATTTCTCTGCTCATTCACTGAGAGCCATTTCTCTGTTCATTCACTGAGAGCCATTTCTCTGCTCATTCACTGAGAGCCATTTCTCTGCTCATTCACTGAGAGCCATTTCTCTGCCCCATTCACTGAGAGCCATTTCTCTGCTCATTCACTGAGAGCCATTTCTCTGCCCCATTCACTGAGAGCCATTTCTCTGCTCATTCACTGAGAGCCATTTCTCTGCTCATTCACTGAGAGCCATTTCTCTGCCCCATTCACTGAGAGCCATTTCTCTGCTCATTCACTGAGAGCCATTTCTCTGCTCATTCACTGAGAGCCATTTCTCTGCCCCATTCACTGAGAGCCATTTCTCTGCTCATTCACTGAGAGCCATTTCTCTGCCCCATTCACTGAGAGCCATTTCTCTGCTCATTCACTGAGAGCCATTTCTCTGCTCATTCACTGAGAGCCATTTTCTCTGCTCATTCACTGAGAGCCATTTCTCTGCTCATTCACTGAGAGCCATTTCTCTGCTCATTCACTGAGAGCCATTTCTCTGCTCATTCACTGAGAGCCATTTCTCTGCCCCATTCACTGAGAGCCATTTCTCTGCTCATTCACTGAGAGCCATTTCTCTGCCCATTCACTGAGAGCCATTTCTCTGCTCATTCACTGAGAGCCATTTCTCTGCTCATTCACTGAGAGCCATTTCTCTGCTCATTCACTGAGAGCCATTTCTCTGCTCATTCACTGAGAGCCATTTCTCTGCCCATTCACTGAGAGCCATTTCCTCTGCCCCATTCACTGAGAGCCATTTCTCTGCTCATTCACTGAGAGCCATTTCTCTGCTCATTCACTGAGAGCCATTTCTCTGTTCATTCACTGAGAGCCATTTCTCTGCTCATTCACTGAGAGCCATTTCTCTGCTCATTCACTGAGAGCCATTTCTCTGCCCATTCACTGAGAGCCATTTCTCTGCTCATTCACTGAGAGCCATTTCTCTGCCCCATTCACTGAGAGCCATTTCTCTGCTCATTCACTGAGAGCCATTTCTCTGCTCATTCACTGAGAGCCATTTCTCTGCCCATTCACTGAGAGCCATTTCCTCTGCTCATTCACTGAGAGCCATTTCTCTGCCTCATTCACTGAGAGCCATTTCTCTGCCCCATTCACTGAGAGCCATTTCTCTGCCCCATTCACTGAGAGCCATTTCTCTGCTCATTCACTGAGAGCCATTTCTCTGCTCATTCACTGAGAGCCATTTCTCTGCCCCATTCACTGAGAGCCATTTCTCTGCTCATTCACTGAGAGCCATTTCTCTGCTCATTCACTGAGAGCCATTTCTCTGCTCATTCACTGAGAGCCATTTCTCTGTTCATTCACTGAGAGCCATTTCTCTGCCCCATTCACTGAGAGCCATTTCTCTGCTCATTCACTGAGAGCCATTTCTCTGCTCATTCACTGAGAGCCATTTCTCTGCTCATTCACTGAGAGCCATTTCTCTGCTCATTCACTGAGAGCCATTTCTCTGCTCATTCACTGAGAGCCATTTCTCTGCTCATTCACTGAGAGCCATTTCTCTGCCTCAGCCATTTATCAGGGATTGTAATGCACACTTTCAAGGGAAAGTAAAGCCTGTATAGTGGGACATTTGGGAAAATGCATAAAACATGCATGCAGATATGTAAGAAAGTGAATTTGAAAGTCCATAGACTGTGCCATGGATACACCAGTGTTACTGATTCCAGAAGAGAGGGGAGGGGGAGAGAGCAGAATATGGCCGTCTTACTGTTAGTGTTGGGTCTGCCATCCAAACTTACACACGTGTATTTCCCAGTGTTGTAAACTGATCTGGATCTGATCCAGTGGCAACAGTGATACAGGGGGAGTACAGCCCCCCCCATACCCAGTTGGGCTCCAACCTACATCACAGCTAGATCCAGAGATTATTATACATCACCAACATAAATCACCAAATTGTGATAAACTGGGCAACTAATGCTGCCCCCTGCTGTCCTGTCTGGGTACACATCATTTACATCAAGTAACATAGCAACACCATAAGTTAGGCTGAAAAAAGACACACATCCACCTTAATCAACCATAATGCCTATATATAACCTGCCTAACTGCTAGTTGATCCAGAGGAAGGAAAAAACCCCATCTGAAGCCTCTCTAATTTGCCGCAGAGGGGAAAAAATTCCTTCCTGACTCCAAGATGGCAATCGGACCAGTCCCTGGGGCAACTTGTACTAAGAGCTATCTCCCATAACCCTGTATTCCCTCACTTGTACTGAGAGCTATCTCCCATACCCCTGTATTCCCTCACTTGTACTGAGAGCTATCCCCCTACCCCTGTATTCCCTCACTTGTACTGAGAGCTATCTCCCCTACCCCCTGTATTCCCTCACTTGTACTGAGAGCTATCCCCCCTACCCCTGTATCCCTCACTTGTACTGAGAGCTATCTCCCCTACCCCTGTATTCCTTCACTTGTACTGAGAGCTATCCCCCATACCCCTGTATTCCCTCACTTGTACTGAGAGCTATGCTCCCCTACCCCTGTATTCCTCACTTGTACTAAGAGCTATCTCCCCTACCCCTGTATTCCTCACTTGTACTGAGAGCTATCTCCCCTACCCTGTATTCCCTCACTTTGTACTGAGAGCTATCCCCCTACCCCTGTATTCCCTCACTTGTACTGAGAGCTATCTCCCCTACCCCTGTATTCCCTCACTTGTACTGAGAGCTATCCCCCTACCCCTGTATTCCCCACTTGTACTGAGACTATCTCCCCTACCCCTGTATTCCCTCACTTGTACTGAGAGCTATCTCCCCTACCCCTGTATTCCCTCACTTGTACTGAGAGCTATCTCCCCTACCCCTGTATTCCCTCACTTGTACTGAGAGCTATCTCCCCTACCCCTGTATTCCCTCACTTGTACTGAGAGTTATCCCCCCTACCCCTGTATTCCCTCCCTTGTACTGAGAGCTATCTCCCATACCCCTGTATTCCCTCACTTGTACTGAGAGCTATCTCCCCTACCCCTGTATTCCCTCACTTGTACTGAGAGCTATCTCCCCTACCCCTGTATTCCCTCACTTGTACTGAGAGCTATCTCCCCAACCCCTGTATTCCCTCACTTGTACTGAGAGCTATCTCCCCTACCCCTGTATTCCTTCACTTGTACTGAGATCTATCCCCCATACCCCTGTATTCCCTCACTTGTACTGAGAGCTATCTCCCCTACCCCTGTATTCCCTCACTTGTACTGAGAGCTATCTCCCCTACCCCTGTATTCCCTCACTTGTACTGAGAGTTATCCCCCTACCCCTGTATTCCCTCACTTGTACTGAGAGCTATCTCCCATACCCCTGTATTCCCTCACTTGTACTGAGAGCTATCTCCCATACCCCTGTATTCCCTCACTTGTACTGAGAGCTGTCTCCCCTACCCCTGTATTCCCTCACTTGTACTGAGAGCTATCTCCCCTACCCCTGTATTCCTTCACTTGTACTGAGAGCTATCCCCCCTACCCCTGTATTCCCTCACTTGTACTGAGAGCTATCCCCCCTACCCCTGTATTCCCTCACTTGTACTGAGAGCTATCTCCCCCTACCCCTGTATTCCCTCACTTGTACTGAGAGCTATCTCCCCTACCCCTGTATTCCCTCACTTGTACTGAGAAGCTATCTCCCCTACCCCTGTATTCCCTCACTTGTACTGAGAGCTATCTCCCCTACCCCTGTATTCCCTCACTTGTACTGAGAGCTATCTCCCCTACCCCTGTATTCCCTCACTTGTACTGAGAGCTATCTCCCCTACCCCTGTATTCCCTCACTTGTACTGAGAGCTATCTCCCCTACCTCTGTATTCCCTCACTTGTACTGAGAGCTATCTCCCCTACCCCTGTATTCCCTCACTTGTACTGAGAGTTATCTCCCCTACCCCTGTATTCCCTCACTTGTACTGAGAGCTATCTCCCATACCCCTGTATTCCCTCACTTGTACTGAGAGCTATCTCCCCTACCCCTGTATTCCCCTCACTTGTACTGAGAGTTATCTCCCCTACCCTGTATCCCTCACTTGTACTGAGAGCTATCTCCCCTACCCCTGTATTCCCTCACTTGTACTGAGAGCTATCTCCCCATACCCCTGTATTCCCTCACTTGTACTGAGAGCTATCTCCCTACCCCTGTATTCCCTCACTTGTACTGAGAGCTATCTCCCCATACCCCTGTATTCCCTCACTTGTACTGAGAGCTATCTCCCATACCCCTGTATTCCCTCACTTGTACTGAGAGCTATCTCCCATACCCCTGTATTCCCTCACTTGTACTGAGAGCTATCTCCCATACCCCTGTATTCCCTCACTTGTACTGAGAGCTATCTCCCATACCCCTGTATTCCCTCACTTGTACTGAGAGCTATCTCCCATACCCCTGTATTCCCTCACTTGTACTGAGAGCTATCTCCCCTACCCCTGTATTCCCTCACTTGTACTGAGAGCTATCTCCCCTACCCCTGTATTCCCTCACTTGTACTGAGAGCTATCTCCCCTACCCCTGTATTCCCTCACTTGTACTGAGAGCTATCCCCCCTACCCCTGTATTCCCTCACTTGTACTGAGAGCTATCTCCCATACCCCTGTATTCCCTCACTTCTTGTACCTATATAATGTATCAGCCAGCACGACTGATTCGGGGAGGGAATCCCACAGCCTCACAGCTCTCACTGTAACAAACCCTTTCCCAATATTTAAATGGAACCTCCCTTCTTCTAAACGGAGTGGGGGCCCTCGTGCCCGTTGGAAGGACCTATTGGTAAATAAAGCATTAGAGAGGTTATTATATGATCCCCGTATATCATATGAGACTTCCCATACCCTTTACCAGCTTAGTTGCCCTTCTCTGGACCCTTTTTAACTCAATAATGTCCCGTTTTGGCTGCAGAAACAAAATAACGAGGCCAGCTAGTTTATGAGTAACTAATTACAGGCTCACAGCTGGGTTCCTGACCTGCAGAGCTTGCACTCTACCTTTAGTACCCAAAATCTCATGACCCAACCACAGGACTCAAACCCATGCCTCACTGTAGCCTTTTGTCTGGCAGCATTTTTGTTGCAATTAAAGGGGCAGTTCCTTTTTCACAAAACTCCCCAAAAACAATACAAAAACAGTACTCCCCAAATCGTGTGGCTTTCCAACTATACAATGTCATACGTTAGCGGATATATTTCCCAGCACCCTCAGCAGCAAGTAATGTCTCCAATTGGAACAGTTCAGAGAGCCAGAAAGCAAAACTAAACTGCTGCTGGGAAACATGGGAGGGGCAAAATGATTTTTTAAAAATTAATTTCTAATTTTCAATAGAAAAGTATTGAAAAATAAAAAATGAAGAAAGTGATTAATTAAGGAGTACTTAAATTAAATTAGTCAAAATAAGCTTCCCCTTTAATCACTGACTTTCCGGATTGAGTAAAACGTCAGCTCATTCAGTAGGAGCCGCCGGGCCGGGAGCTGCATTATTTTATTCCACTTGTTTGATGCTCAATAAATCCCTGGAGTATAAAGCTCCGTCTGTAATCTCATGTCTCCGCCTAGTGGCAATAATTGCTCATTACACTGCCCATACTGGGAACTGTATTCAGGCACCGTGGGTTTTGGAAAACATAATCTCATTCAGTAGAAGCAGCAGGGATGGGAGCTGCACTATTTTATTCCGCTGGTCTCACACTCCCCCAGAATGCAATGGGAGAAGCGCAAAGACAACAATCGGTTTGAAGAGAATAATCTGTACTGAATGCACAGGGGCCTGATCCTTTAAAGGGGAACTATCGTGAAAATCAAATTGTCCAGATGGAAAGATATGATGAAAATAATAATTTTCTCAAATATATTTGTTGACCAAATATGCTTACTTTTTAAATAATATTACAGACTGTTAGGATCCTTTCTCTGAGAGCCAGTTCAAGTCATTGCTGAATGGGAGGGGCAACACCTTGCTGTGATGTCACAAAACCAGTAGCAAAGTCCCGCCCTCCCCTATGCTGAATGCAAAGCATTCTCCCACCAACTGTATACCCTTCTGGTACTTATAATAACAGACAATCTTTGAACATTTGTACTCTTTTACTTCAGGGATATATTTCCTAAGGAGAAATTTTAGTTTACCCAGGAAAACAATATATAATTTTTTTCAGGACAACCTAAGTTTTCAAAATATGCTAGAATTTTTGTGTAATTCCACTTCTGTAAAAAGATATAGGTTTCTAAATGTCTAAAAAAGGAAGAAAAATAATATTTTCCATAATATAAACACACCCATATCAAAAACATGAATTATTTTATGCACAAAAATACAACTTATTTGGAAAGTTCAATGTCTCTTGAAAATGCCAATACCAAATACATATAGTTTTATGGCGATTTGTCACTTGTATAGGTCACAAACTCCCGGCAGTACCCTACTAACTTCCCAAAGCACTGCCAGAAAGCTGCATACTTCAGATTTCAAGGCCATATATTCCACTTACAGTACAGTTCTTACTTACAGTGACTTAGGGGGGCTGGAGGAGGAAGCTCTAACAGCAGACACGAGTGTGATACAAACTGTTCTTCTGTCGCAGGACCGACTTGCCAGCCCCCATGGCTTATTGCCTATTGCAGGGATCCCCAACCTTTTATAACTGTGAGCCACATTCAAATGGAAAATGTTTTGGAGAGCAACACAAGCATGAAAAAAGTTCCTGGAGGTGCCAATGAGAGCTATTATTGGCTATTTGATAGCCCCTATGTTGACTGGAAGCTTACAGGGGGTTCTGTTTGGAAATTACACTGGGTTTTTATGCAACTAAAACTTGCCTCCTAACCAGAAATCCAAAAATAAGCACCTGCTTTGAGGCCACCGAGAGCAACATCCAAAGGGTTGGCAAGCAAAATGTTGCTCCTGAGCCACTGGTTGGGGATCACTGGTGTAGGGGGTTGGGGGCACACCAGACTTTCTATGCTGGCAGCAAAAGCTGCCAGTGCAGAGAGAGGACAATGAAATGCGAAGCACGTATGTGATATGTGCTTGGCAGGCAGAGCTTTTTCTTCAAGCACATATCACATAAGTGCTAGGCAGTAAAAGTGTTAAAAGCTGCATTTCCACCCAGAAGTGTTGCAGAACGTAGAATCTGCTAACTGTGGCACTTCAGTCCTTTTATTCACAGAACATTGGTTCTACATTCGGTGTTACTTCAAGGGTTAAAGTTTTGTAGTGTATTATTTTTTCTTGCAAAGTCAGCAAAAGGTAGTACAATGGCTTCCTTCTTTTTAAATAATTGCCATAGTGTGCAAAGAGAGAATCATGTGCCACCTCAACATTACCAATAGCCACAGAATATAGTTTGGTGTGCTTCAAAAAGTTCAGTTTTTAGTAAGATTTACACACAGCTCCTCTCCTTCCTCAACATCCCCCCCCCAGAAAGCATGTGAAAAGTCAGGATCGTAACTCAGTCGCAATCCTGTCGCACATCTCGCAAGTGTTAGATGCGCTGCTCCAGTTTGAACACCTGCCAGTCTCAAAACTCTCATAGAAACAAATGTGCGACAGGGTTAGGAGGAGGGGGATGTCGAAGAAGGAGAGGAGCTGTGTGTAAATCTTACTAAAAACGGAACTTTTGAAGCCACTGAATTACTGATGTAGGCTTACCACAGTTGAGGATTGACAGCACTGGCAGCCAATGAACGAGAGGCAGATCTGTCAGTTAATATGAACCCGACTCCGACTTCAGAGCTGGCCAGAGGCTAGGTAGGAGAGGGGCAGCTGCAGTGGGACCACTATGAAAACTAGAATATTTTAAAAAATATCTAAATATCTAAAAATGTTAATACATTATATTTAGAAAGTTTAATAACTTAATGGGATGAGTCTTTTCAGTCATTATTAATTTCATGATAGTTCCCCTTTAATATCTGAGCTCACAGTACCCTGAGCTACGCATAGTCACTGTGGGACTCTCACTTACCCTTTGTATCAGCTTCTGCTCACTCCATGGGAAGCTCTGCAGCGCCAACCAACACTGAGAGTATAGCCGGGCACTGTGAGCCCACACTGAGAGTATAGCCGGGCACTGTGAGCCCACACTGAGAGTACAGCCGGGCACTGTGAGCCCACACTGAGAGTACAGCCGGGCACTGTGAGCCCACACTGAGAGTACAGCCGGGCACTGTGAGCCCACACTGAGAGTACAGCCGGGCACTGTGAGCCCACACTGAGAGTATAGCCGGGCACTGTGAGCCCACACTGAGAGTATAGCCGGGCACTGTGAGCCCACACTGAGAGTACAGCCGGGCACTGTGAGCCCACACTGAGAGTAAAGCCGGGCACTGTGAGCCCACACTGAGAGTATAGCCGGGCACTGTGAGCCCACACTGAGAGTATAGCCGGGCACTGTGAGCCCACACTGAGAGTATAGCCGGGCACTGTGAGCCCACACTGAGAGTATAGCCGGGCACTGTGAGCCCACACTGAGAGTATAGCCGGGCACTGTGAGCCCACACTGAGAGTGTCTATGTCTGGTTAAACTATACCTGGTTTCCAACATTATACACTGCTCAAAAAAATAAAGGGAACACACAAATAAGACATCTTTGATGTAATGTCCTTAAAACAAGTCAGAATGAGGCTCAGTAGTGTATGTGGCCCCCACGTGCCTGTATGACCTCCCTACAAGCCTGGGCATGCTCCTGATGGGGCTCAATAGTGTATGTGGCCCCCACGTGCCTGTATGGCCTCCCTACAAGCCTGGGCATGCTCCTGATGAGGTGGTGGATGGTCTCCTGAGGGATCTCCTCCCAGACCAGACTAAAGCATCCACCAACTCCTGGACAGTCTGTGGTGCAACGTGGCAATGTTGTTGGATGGAGCGAGACATGATGTCCCAGATGTGCTCAGTTGGATTCCAGTCTGGGGAATGGGCCAGTCCATAGCATCAATGCCTTCATCTTGCAGGAACCGCTGACACACTCCAGCTACATGGGGTCTAGCATTGTGTTGCATTAGGGGGAACCCAGGGCCAACCGCACCAGTATATGGTCTCACAGGGGCTCTGAGGATCTCAGTACCTAATGGCAGTCAGGCTACCTCTGGCAAGCACATGGAGGGCTGTGCGGCCCCCCCAAAGAAATGCCCCCCCACACCATTACTGACCCACTGCCAAACCGCTCATGCTGGAGGAAGTTGCAGGCAGCAGAACCTTCTCCACGGCATCTCCAGACTCTGTCACGTCTGTCACGTGTGCTCAGTGTGAACCTGCTTTCATCTGTGAAGAGCACAGGGCGCCAGTGGTGAATTTGCCAATCTTGGTGTTCTCTGGCAAATGCCAAACGTCCTGTACGGTGTTGGGCTGTAAGCACATCCCCCACCTGTGGCCGTCGGGCCCTCATACCCCCCTCATGGAGTCTGTTTCTGACCGTTTGAGCAGACACATGCACATTAGTGGCAGGGCTCTGGCAGTGCTCCTCCTTGCACAAAGGTGGAGGTAGCGGTCCTGCTGCTGGGTTGTTGCCCTCCTACGGCCTCCTCCACGTCTCCTGATGTACTGGCCTGTCTCCTGGTAGCGCCTCCATGCTCTGACAGACACAGCAAACCTTCTTGCCACAGCTCGCATTGATGTGCCATCCCGGATGAGCTGCACTACCTGAGCCATTTGTGTGGGTTGTACACCCACACTACCACTAGAGTGAAAGCACCGCCAGCATTCAAACATGACCAAAACATCAGCCAGAAAGCATAGGAACTGAGAAGTGCTCTGTGGCACCCCCTATCACAATTACACACCCGGATGCGCTCGTTTGGTGACGTCGCTAAACTAACAGTTGGGCAGTTAATGGCCACTATAAGGCAGTAGGCAAAGACCGATCCTGATTTTAGCAGCGTATGGGTAGGGGCCCCGTCACACCCTCCAACACGGTCACTCTGGAGAACCAATAAATAAATAAATAAAGCGATTGGCTTAGGAAGAATATCTAGGAAAGAAAATACATTTTAACCCATAATCTCAGCGTAGACACCAGGCTTGGCCCATGTGTATGAGCATCCCCGGCCCCCAAATGTCTCCCACACCTCATACAATCTGTGGCTCTCATCACAGGAGCAGAGATTTCAGTAGGGGACACATTTCAGGCCGGACCAGCATATCCTGCATGGCACTGCATTCTGCAGAAACACACAAACTTCAGTTATTGCCAAAACCTACAGCTTTTCTGCTCTTTTTCTGTTTTCAGAAAAGATTATTGAGCTTGAACCCCCCCCCCCCCCCCGCCGCACCCCTTGTGCATTCTGCAGGGCTAAATGGGCGGCACCACAGGGCCCCCGATCAAAGGGAAAGTGGCCGACAGACAAGACCAATGGGAAGGCAGCATTCTGTATTAACGTGTCAGCATCAGCGTGGAGCAATGACACTACAGAACACGAGCACGAGTGCATTAGTGAGTGCCCTTAGTCCTCCCACTCTCCCGCAAGCCACTCCCCCACAAGCCACACCCCCTTTCTGACCCTCAAATCATGCCATTTTAATTCCTTGGGACAATAATCTATAGTACTCCCTGTACCCCCCCAATAGCAGCCCTGGGTGTGTAATACACAGTGTTTCTTGATTTGCTCCTGTGAGACAAAGCCCCAGACAGAATAATGCTGCCGCACAGAGCTTGCACTCTAAGGCAGTGTTGCCACCTGAATGCTTTATGGGAGATTTACCCTCAAACAATGGGTATCCTACCCAGGAACCCAGGAGCCAACTGTGCCAACCAAGGCTTACCTTTTAGAGCAGCCGCAGCCCTATAGGCATGTAAAGGAGAGAGGCTTGGCCCAGGGATGGTTCTGCCCAACTATAACAGCTGCCCTCTGGCTGCTTTTTCAGTCCATAAAGGAGAAGGCAGCAGCTCTCAGGCCAGCAATGTGCCAACCTAATGTGTCCGGGGCATCTAGCCAACATGACTTACCTACGCCCCATTGCTGGGCTGGGAGCCATATATGCACTGCTGGGGGGAGTTATAGGGAGGAGTATATGGAGCAATAGGAGGAGTTATAGGGAGGGGTTATATGGAGCAATAGGAGGAGTTATAGAGAGGGGTTATATGGAGCAATAGGGAGGGGTTATATGGAGCAATAGGAGGAGTTATAGGAAGGGGTTATATGGAGCAATAGGAGGAGTTATAGGGAGGGGTTATAGGGAGCAATAGGAGTTATAGGGAGGAGTTATATAGAGCAATAGGAGGAGTTATAGGGAGGGGTTATATGGAGCAATAGGAGGAGTTATAGGGAGGGGTATATGGAGTAATAGGAGGAGTTATAGGGAGGAGTTATATAGAGCAATAGGAGGGGTTATAGGGAGGTGTTATATGGAGCAATAGGAGGAGTTATAGGGAGGGTTATATGGAGCAATAGGAGGAGTTATAGGGAGGAGTTATATAGAGCAATAGGAGGGGTTATAGGGAGGTGTTATATGGAGCAATAGGAGGGGTTATAGGGAGGTGTTATATGGAGCAATAGGAGGAGTTATAGGGAGGAGTTATATAGAGCAATAGGAGGGGTTATAGGGAGGTGTTATATGGAGCAATAGGAGGGGTTATAGGGAGGGGTATATGGAGCAATAGGAGGAGTTATAGGGAGGGTTATATGGAGCAATAGGAGGAGTTATAGGGAGGAGTTATATAGAGCAATAGGAGGGGTTATAGGGAGGTGTTATATGGAGCAATAGGAGGGGTTATAGGGAGGTGTTATATGGAGCAATAGGAGGAGTTATAGGGAGGAGTTATATAGAGCAATAGGAGGGGTTATAGGGAGGTGTTATATGGAGCAATAGGAGGAGTTATAGGGAGGGGTTATATGGAGCAATAGGAGGAATTATAGGGAGGGTTATATGAAGCAATAGGAGGAGTTATAGGGAGGGGTTATATGGGGCAATAGGAGGAGTTATAGGGAGGGTTATATGGAGCAATAGGAGGAGTTATAGGGAGGGGTTATATGGGGCAATAGGAGGACTTATAGGGAGGGGTATATGGAGCAATAGGAGGAGTTATAGGGAGGGGTTATATGGGGCAATAGGAGGAGTTATAGGGAGAGGTATATGGAGTAATAGGAGGAGTTATAGGGAGGGTTATATGGAGCAATAGGAAGAGTTATAGGGAGGGTTATATGGAGCAATAGGAGGAGTTATAGGGAGGGGTTATATGGAGCAATAGGAGGAGTTATAGGGAGGGGTTATAGGGAGCAATAGGAGTTATAGGGAGGAGTTATATAGAGCAATAGGAGGAGTTATAGGGAGGGGTTATATGGAGCAATAGGAGGAGTTATAGGGAGGGGTATATGGAGTAATAGGAGGAGTTATAGGGAGGAGTTATATAGAGCAATAGGAGGGGTTATAGGGAGGTGTTATATGGAGCAATAGGAGGAGTTATAGGGAGGAGTTATATAGAGCAATAGGAGGGGTTATAGGGAGGTGTTATATGGAGCAATAGGAGGGGTTATAGGGAGGTGTTATATGGAGCAATAGGAGGAGTTATAGGGAGGAGTTATATAGAGCAATAGGAGGGGTTATAGGGAGGTGTTATATGGAGCAATAGGAGGAGTTATAGGGAGGGGTTATATGGAGCAATAGGAGGAATTATAGGGAGGGTTATATGAAGCAATAGGAGGAGTTATAGGGAGGGGTTATATGGGGCAATAGGAGGAGTTATAGGGAGGGTTATATGGAGCAATAGGAGGAGTTATAGGGAGGGGTTATATGGGGCAATAGGAGGACTTATAGGGAGGGGTATATGGAGCAATAGGAGGAGTTATAGGGAGAGGTATATGGAGTAATAGGAGGAGTTATAGGGAGGGTTATATGGAGCAATAGGAAGAGTTATAGGGAGGGTTATATGGAGCAATAGGAGGAGTTATAGGGAGGGGTTATATGGAGCAATAGGAGGAGTTATAGGGAGGGGTTATATGGAGCAATAGGAGGAGTTATAGGGAGGAGGCACATGGGGCAATAGGAGGAGTTATAGGGAGGGGTTATATGGAGCAATAGGAGGAGTTATAGGGGGGGGGTAAATAGAGTAAATGTAGGTAGGTATATGGACTGGACATTTAGCGCAGGGAGGGAGAAATTACAAGTTTATTATCTTCTCACCAGAATTGCAGACTCCTGAATTTGCGGAATTCCCGGATGCTCCGGTTCATCCGTAGCTTCTTTAGGTAACTCGGAGATGAACACGGTAAAAATATTGGCGAAAGTGGCGACTTGTCCTTGACCTTGGATACCGCACTGGGCGGGTCAGTAGATCCAGGCAACACTCTACCCTCTCTCCTTATCAAGGCCAGTTCTGGAACAGTGGGCAGGCTCCTCTTAATCAGAGAAGAGGCACACGGGGGGTCCGGGTCCCCCATAATGTACAAAGTACACTTGGCTATTTGCCCCTAATAGAGACAATGCGGTGCCATAATCCCTCCGCGAGCCCCAGCGCGTCTGTCAGAGGAATGTGCAGCTCCTGCAGCAACAGGTCAATAAGGAACTGACGAGACATGCGAGCAGAAGAGCGCGCTCTCTAGTTGTCTCGTGATATGAAGTTCCCCCCGGCCATTCCCTTTGCACCCAGCCTGCCGCTCTCTCCCTCTCACCTTGGGTGCTGGGGTGGGAAGGCACCCTGGCACAATAACCTTGGCACAGCGCCTCCCCGCCGGGTACAACGGGCCAACTCCACAGAAAGTTTAAAGTCCTCGGCGCGGCACAGAGAAGAGGGAAGAAAGTTGCGGGGAAGATTTCAAGAGAATAGCGGGCTGGCTATTCCTCATTAGAGACAATCCTGCACCTTAAAGAGACATGCCCTTTAGCAGAAATGACTGCACTCAGTTCCCCTCTGTCTGACCACGACGCTTCCGTCTGTCAGAAAGCAGAACAGGGAGAGACAGAGAGACAGACAGAGGGGGGCAGATAAAAGGGAGTGTACTGAATAGAGAGGGAGTGGGAATGAAAGAGACAGCAGAAGGAGTTTGGGAAGAAACTCCCCCAATATATATTTGTCCCACAATCCCATTGGATTTATAGTAATAGCTATGGAAAGCCCAGTCTGTCCTGTTATGGCCACTAATGTAGCAAAAACCAGAGACTCACTGGCCTGGAAAGAAGCAGTTAGACCCACGGAACAGAAAGAGACAGATGCTGCTACTGTAGCAACTACATGTGTAACTATAAATCCAGCCGGCCAAGCTGGTACCCTAGGCACCTCCCCCATACGTGCAGTCATGATGCCCAGGGGGCGGGGCTAAGTGACCAGCATCAGTGGGGGTAGAGGGGCCCACCCCCTTTATACCTACCCCCCAGGCTAGGGATAGGCACCCACCCATTGCACCCTGGGTACATACCCCATTTGCCTGCCCATAGTCCTGCCCCTGAAACCCAGGGAAAATGGGGAATGAAGGGATAATGGGAAGTTACACAGACTGACGTTTCCAGTGACACATAGTGACAATCCCCTTGTACCTCTGTGCTGGCATTAAGGCCTGTGGCTTTAAGGCTGACTGGGGGGGGGGCATTACTAATGTAACACATTTCTGTTGGTCACTTCCTCTTCATAAGCAAAGATGGAAGATAACTTGTATTCTACGCAGCCTGTACCGGATGTTAGTAAGACTGTTAGTTATGGAACTGAATAACCACTGTCACCCTCATGTGTCACTGTGTCACCCTGCAGTGGGAGGGGCAGACTCCATGTCCCATAGCTCCCTCCTGTCTGTGTCACTGTATCACCCTGCAGTGGGAGGGACAGACTCCATGTCCCATAGCCCCTCCTGTCTGTGTCACTGTATCACCCTGCAGTGGGAGGGACAGACTCCGTGTCCCATAGCTCCCTCCTGTCTGTGTCACTGTATCACCCTGCAGTGGGAGGGGCAGGCTCCATGTCCCATAGCCCCCTCCTGTCTGTGTCACTGTATCACCCTGCAGTGGGAGGGGCAGACTCCGTGTCCCATAGCCCCCTCCTGTCTGTGTCACTGTATCACCCTGCAGTGGGAGGGGCAGACTCCGTGTCCTATAGCTCCCTCCTGTCTGTGTCACTGTATCACCCTGCAGTGGGAGGGGCAGACTCCGTGTCCCATAGCCCCCTCCTGTCTGTGTCACTGTATCACCCTGCAGTGGGAGGGACAGACTCCATGTCCCATAGCCCCCTCCTGTCTGTGTCACTGTATCACCCTGCAGTGGGAGGGGCAGACTCCGTGTCCCATAGCCCCCTCCTGTCTGTGTCACTGTATCACCCTGCAGTGGAAGGGGCAGACTCAGTGTCCCATAGCCCCCTCCTGTCTGTGTCACTGTATCACCCTGCAGTGGGAGGGGCAGACTCCGTGTCCCATAGCCCCCTCCTGTCTGTGTCACTGTATCACCCTGCAGTGGGAGGGGCAGACTCCATGTCCCATAGCCCCCTCCTGTCTGTGCCACTGTATCACCCTGCAGTGGGTGCATAGTTTAAATGCTACATAATTGCTAGAAGGTTACCAGTATAATGTATTTTCTAAAGCTGCCCATACACAGGCCAATATTTGCTGTTCACATGCCCCTCCCCCCGGGCTGGAGATGAGGTATAGTATGCACTTATAAATAATAGTACACTGACTTCTAGGAACAATAACACCAGATCCTAACTACGTTATACAGTGAGGGGCAAAATTAGTGACACAACAAATACATTAAATACAGTGAAAGACAGAGGGTAGTGGCACCACAAACGCATTAAATACAATGAGAAGCAGTGGGAACTTTAGCCCATAATACATAGAAGGTAAGAAAGAAAGAGATGGCCAAACTCAGCAGAACTGACAGCAATAAGAACAAGACTTTATATTCACTGTACTGTGTGCAAGGTAGGGAAGCATGGCCTCTTAGGGCAAATAGGTCATTTACTGCTACAGTGGTACTGTCTCTTTAATGCCTATCAGTGTGGTGTCTGCCTGTCTGTCTCTCTCTTTTATATATATATACACATACACACAGTTTGTTGTACTTATACAAAACCTATGGGATGTTGATGATAGCGAGTACACACACACACACACATACTTAAGAGAAGATTATTATCAGGTTGAAATGGATCAGCAAATAAATGATTATCCCCTACAGCCTGATTTTCGCTGCCAGTGTGCCCTGCCAACAGCGAGAGTGCTTATTGGCAAACGCCAAGCCCAAGAGAAAGGAGGGGCGGCACTGAGAGCCGGAGATTACCTGGCACAGCTCTGTGGCACCGTGCCACTACAGTCACAGTCAGATGTGCAACTGCGCTAACAGCGTAACCCTTTCACTTCATAGGAGACTGGTACCAGCTGTGAGTCCTGCTAACTGCTTACTGGGTCCTGAACTGTGTAAGTGTCCCTATGCATATTAGATTGTCAGCTCTGCAGGGCAGGATTCCCTTCTCCCAATGGTTCCCTCTCCCTGTATTGTATCTGTGTCCCTATGCATATTAGATTGTCAGCTCTGCAGGGCAGGATTCCCTTCTCCCAATGGTTCCCTCTCCCTGTATTGTATCTGTGCCCCTCTGTATATTAGAGTGTAAGCTCTGCAGGGCAGGATTCCCTTCTCCCAATGGTTCCCTCTCCCTGTATTGTATCTGTGCCCCTCTGTATATTAGAGTGTAAGCTCTGCAGGGCAGGATTCCCTTCTCCCAATGGTTCCCTCTCCCTGTATTGTATCTGTGTCCCTCTGTATATTAGAGTGTAAGCTCTGCAGGGCAGGATTCCCTTCTCCCAATGGTTCCCTCTCCCTGTATTGTATCTGTGCCCCTCTGTATATTAGAGTGTAAGCTCTGCGGGGCAGGATTCCCTTCTCCCAATGGTTCCCTCTCCCTGTATTGTATCTGTGTCCCTCTGTATATTAGAGTGTAAGCTCTGCAGGGCAGGATTCCCTTCTCCCAATGGTTCCCTCTCCCTGATTGTATCTGTGTCCCTCTGTATATTAGAGTGTAAGCTCTGCATGGCAGGATTCCCTTCTCCCAATGGTTCCCTCTCCCTGTATTGTATCTGTGTCCCTCTGTATATTAGAGTGTAAGCTCTGCAGGGCAGGATTCCCTTCTCCCAATGGTTCCCTCTCCCTGTATTGTATCTGTGTCCCTCTGTATATTAGAGTGTAAGCTCTGCAGGGCAGGATTCCCTTCTCCCAATGGTTCCCTCTCCCTGTATTGTATCTGTGTCCCTCTGTATATTAGAGTGTAAGCTCTGCAGGGCAGGATTCCCTTCTCCCAATGGTTCCCTCTCCCTGTATTGTATCTGTGCCCCTCTGTATATTAGAATGTAAGCTCTGCAGGGCAGGATTCCAGCTCATGACTGATAAGATCTGCAGAACAAGGGCCCTGTGTGTTGCTCAAGGGAGGGGTCGGCCACATCCTCTCGGCCTATCTGTGAGAGTTCCCTATATGAGCAGAGAGAGTGCAGTGCATGGGCCCCAGCAGGCAGCGAGAGTGCAGCGCACACACATACACACACACACACACACACACACACACACTGCTATCTGGATGATGTAAATCACGCACACACACATATCCTCTGAAAAGGGGAAGCTTTCTGCTCTCTGTCTTATGGGGGGGGGGGGGGGGGGTGTATGAGCCCCGTGGCCCAGAAATAAAGGGAAGGAAGAAAAGCGCTCTCTCCTCTGTATTACTGTCTCCCCCTTCCCTGCACTTTCTTGCGCCCATGGGTGTGACTGAATCGGCTCAGCATGCCTGGAGGGCATTACTCACCCACCCAACCCAACTGTACCAGCCCCTGCCTGCTATGGGTACCCAGCCTGTACCAGCCCCTGCCTGCTATGGGTACCCAGCCTGTACCAACCCCTGCCTGCTATGGGTACCCAGCCTGTACCAGCCCCTGCCTGCTATGGGTACCCAGCCTGTACCAGCCCCTGCCTGCTATGGGTACCCAGCCTGTACCAGCCCCTGCCTGTTATGGGTACCCAGCCTGTACCAGCCCCTGCCTGCCTGCTATGGGTACCCAGCCTGTGCCAGCCCCTGCCTGCTATGGGTACCCAGCCTGTGCCAGCCCCTGCCTGCTATGGGTACCCAGCCTGTACCAACCCCTGCCTGCTATGGGTACCCAGCCTGTACCAGCCCCTGCCTGCTATGGGTACCCAGCCTGTACTAGCCCCTGCCTGCTATGGGTACCCAGCCTGTACCAACCCCTGCCTGCTATGGGTACCCAGCCTGTGCCAGCCCCTGCCTGCTATGGGTACCCAGCCTGTACCAGCCCCTGCCTGCTATGGGTACCCAGCCTGTACTAGCCCCTGCCTGCTATGGGTACCCAGCCTGTACCAGCCCCTGCCTGCTATGGGTACCCAGCCTGTACCAGCCCCTGCCTGCTATGGGTACCCAGCCTGTACCAACCCCTGCCTGCTATGGGTACCCAGCAGTACTGGTACTTTAAATAGTTAATCCCCTTTACATTAGTGATCCTTGGGTGCTTTCTGGAGGAGGGGCAGCCTGTATACATGAAATTTACCCAAAGGTTCTGCACAGAAGGGCTGTCCTGCCCCCTGCTGGCCGCCACTGGCTGTTCTACCCATGTACCTAGTGTGGCGCAGATGCACGTAAGGGGCATAGTTATAGGGGAGTGCAAGGAAACACTGGTACTTTAATGCCCTGGCACAATGGGCAAAATAGCAGTGGATGGTAAAAATCAGAGGGCACTACTCTATGGTATCTCCCTCCCCTGCCCCTTCTGGCTGCTGCCAATGAGACCCTGTGGGTGCCCCTGAAGTTGTTTGCAGGGGGACCTGCTAGCTTGTAGTAACCCACAGCCCCAGGGGCTTTTAGGCACCTCCATACCTGTACCTGTGCTGAGAGGCACCCTGGGTAACCCCCTGGCACTGCCACCCTGGGCGTGGGCATTTGGATACCTATATACAGATTTAGGGCCTGGATGGAGGGACAGTGCTTTATCCCTGTGCTGTGTGTGATTCGCTGTAGCTCTGCTGCCCCCTGGGGGCTCAATGTTGAAGGGACGGCAGCCTGAAATGCCGGATATGGTGACATTTGGGGTGAATATTAATTTGCTTTTCTAAATATTTTGGAAATACAGAAAATACAGGAGAGGGGCCCCAGGAAATCTAGGAGCCACTTCCTCCCAGTGCTACAGTTGTGGCGCTATTTCATGTAAGGCAATGTAATGGTTAATAGCTTAATGACATTTAGTGTGTTTAGTGAAGGCTTTTTCAGACCCCAATGGTACAAACAATGGAGACCCTCCGGACCCGTAGCTTAGCAGCCAGTTACAAAGGACACACAGGGGGACCTTAGCCATAAAGCGGAACACATGCAACTCTCTGCCTATTTGCACCTTGGGAGCCTTATGCCGGCAATGTGCGGATTCTCAGTACCACTGTGCACTGCGGCGCATTTAGTCTGAATCCGCTGCCGCCGTTTCCCTCCGAGCAGCCCAAGCATGCAAATCTGTCTTCATTACACTAATTGCAACTTCATTAGCTGCGCTGGTAATTGTGTAACAGGGAACACTCACAGACACGCAGGCTCTGCAGCTGCACCAACACTCACCCCCCGTGTAATGGTGTAAGGATTCCTTAATATGAGGCAGACTGCACTGTATAAGCAGGGTCGGACTGGGGTATGTGAGGCCCAACGGGACTGATACCCCAGGGGCCCCCACGTCCACTCTGGGGCCCCTGTCACCCAACAACTGTCCGTATGAACGCACTGCCCAGTTACCATGTAGTACGACCCTTCCTACTGGCTCTCTGTTGTTCCAGCACAATGTGATGATCCCATTCAGTATCATTCAGGTGAAACCCCCTGTAAGCTGACAGAAAGCCACCAAACTGACAGTCTGCAGGCCAATACATTATTTATGAGACCTCCAGAAAAATGAATAAGTGTAGGCAAGCGAGGAAAAGGGTTACACCGATTCCTTAGATCAATGATGGAACTTGCTAAAATATATCTATGCTGGTAAATGGGCAATAGGAAAGGTGGAATCACTGGGGGTGCCAAAGAGTTAGGAACCCCCCCCAGTGATTGTAATCGCTTACCTGATACCCCAGGCTGGTGCTCCTATTGGCAGAAAACTGCACCGGCCCGGGGTACATGCAGGTGGGCAATCCTTTTCATTTCTTCTCCTTTTACGCTGTGAAGTTTTGCGTCCGTTTCGTGAAAAAATCCACCAATGGAAAAACACGGACATTCGAAAAATGTTGCTCATCACTAGTGTTTATCATCAAATCCACATTTTTGTGCAACACACTGTACTCACACTGCCCACTAGGGGGCTCTGTGTGCCCATAATATTGCCGGAGAGATTTCTATATGAGAAAAATATGGCATTTCGGTTTCTTATTATCCAGACTATTTCCCCCCAATACTTTTGTTAGTTTATTTTTCATATTGCCTGTGACGGGAAGGGCCGAGGAAAACAACAGAATCAGGGCAATGCAATTTGCAGCGCCGTGTAGCCGCGGCTCCTTCAGATTAAACAAGGTACCAATAATATTGTATTCGCTATAATTACATTTCTAGGGCACAGTTTGCTTGAATTTATTATTTTTTTTTTTTTAGATTCATTAGTCTGGAGGCAGAATTAGCAGCCGGTGCCCGATATGGGCCTGAGCTTCCACTTTCCTCAGTTCCCAGTGATATCTTCTTGTTATCTTGCCGCTTACTGCAGGGGCGGAGCTACTGGGGGCCACACCCTCTTTGGGGTCCATTGGAATGCTCACGCCTATACAAATACTTATAGTTATTGGCTTAAGAAATCCCCAATGTGGCTACCTGCTTGGGGGGCGATTGCTGGCATTATTATTATGGAGAAGGAACGTTCCCCACAGTTCCCAATATAAGCCCCCCTATAGACATAGTCTTTATCTGTAATTACTATAATCGAGAGACAGTAGAACTAGAATTCTTTTAGAATGTAAGCTCTTGCGAGCAGGGCCCTCCCCCCTAGTGTCTCCGATCCTCATCCAATGAAACTGCAAACCATGTTTGTATATTGTTCATGTGTACATGTTAACTGTTCTGTTATTGTACCCATTTACTCTGTCAATAATAATAATAACTAGAGGCCTCTGGGGGGAGGGGCCAGGAGTATCGTGGGACAAGTATGGGCGGGGCTTATGATGGGCGCATAGCAATATTCCGTTACAGGCTGCGTGCCAGACGTGGCTTCGATGCCCTTCTCCAACCAAAGGGAGTTCCTGCTGCTGTTACAGAGGAAGCCGGAAAGGTTTCTATGGAGGAGAGTTCCTGTTGTGTACAATATATCCCAGGGTTCCGCGACTCTATCCCCCCCCCCCCCACACCTGATTATGCACATAACTGGGGGTCCCACCGGCCTAGAGCTGGGGGCAAGGATTTACCCATCCCTAGGGTTTGGGGCATAACAGCAGAGATTGCTTAAGCCTTGTACTTATCAGGCAGCTGGCAAACCTCCAACTTTTGTTATATACACTTCAAAAATCCCACTTTCTTGGGTTTGTTCAAAGTCAACGCAGTCCTTCCCTATTAATAACATTGGCATCAAGCGTCATTTTCATCTGCCGGGTCAGGAAAATGCCAGCCAGGTGGCAACCCTGGTCTCCAGTCCTTCAGGTCAGACGCCACTAAGTTTAGCCATTTCCTTTTACTGTGTGAGCCCCCTAGTGGCCAAATGCAGAATCTACTAATAAAAATTAATATATTTATTCTAAATTCTAAGTTGGTTTATGTGTTGGAGGAGGAGCTGGGGCAGGGGTTGGAGGAGGGGGGGCTGGGGCAGGGGAGCGGGTTGGAGGAGGGGGGGCTGGGGCAGGGGAGCGGTTTGGAGGAGGGGGGGCTGGGGCAGGGGAGTGGGTTGGAGATGGGGGGGCTGGGGCAGGGGAGCGGGTTGGAGGAGGGGGTGCTGGGGCAGGGGAGCGGGTTGGAGGAGGGGGGGCTGGGGCAGGGGAGCGGGTTGGAGGAGGGGGTGCTGGGGCAGGGGAGCGGGTTGGAGGAGAGGGGGCTGGAGGAGGGGGGGCTGGAGCAGGGGAGCGGTTTGGAGGAGGGGGTGCTGGGGCAGGGGAGCGGGTTGGAGGAGAGGGGGCTGGAGGAGGGGGGGCTGGAGCAGGGGAGCGGTTTGGAGGAGGGGGGGCTGGGAGCGGGTTGGAGGAGGGGGGGCTGGGGCAGGGAGCGGGTTGGAGGAGGGGGGGCTGGGGCAGGGGAGCGGGTTGGAGGAGGGGGTGCTGGGGCAGGGGAGCAGGTTGGAGGAGAGGGGGCTGGAGGAGGGGGGGCTGGAGCAGGGGAGCGGTTTGGAGGAGGGGGGGCTGGGGAGCGGGTTGGAGGAGGGGGGGCTGGGGCAGGGGAGCGGGTTGGGGGGGCTGGGGCTGGGGAGCGGGTTGGAGGAGGGGGGGCTGGGGCAGGGGAGCGGGTTGGAGGAGAGGGGGCTGGAGGAGGGGGGGCTGGAGCAGGGGAGCGGTTTGGAGGAGGGGGGGCTGGGGAGCGGGTTGGAGGAGGGGGGGCTGGGGCAGGGGAGCGGGTTGGAGGAGGGGGGGCTGGGGAGCGGGTTGGAGGAGGGGGGGCTGGGGCAGGGGAGCGGGTTGGAGGAGAGGTAACTTGGGCAGGCTTGCCCCACCGGCCCAGTCCAACAGTTAAAGGTACCCTAAATATAAATATCATTACTATATGTGGATGATTTATCATATTTACTTAAATGAAAAAATGGTTTTTATGCCTCATTTTTTGTAGGAGTAATTTTACTCCTACATACACCCCCCTTACTATTCAGGGGGGGTGTATGTACCTGTTCTAAACAGTACAGGGGCCTATTGTTGTAGAGGGTCACATACACACACACACACATACATATATATATATATATAACATCATTGACCTTTCGCTCTCAGTAGAGCCCTTTTCACACAAGGCCAATGTGTATATATATATATACTGTATATATAGAGGGTAATGGCTCTGATCCCATTGCTGTCTGCAAAGAAAGGAAATGTTAAATCAGTGAGAATAAAAGAAAGGCTGGAGGTTATGTAACCGGAGTTCCCAGCCCATATATAATGTATAAATGCAGTGAGAGCCCCAGTATATATATATATATGTGCCCCACGCTGGGCGCCAGGATGACCATTACAGGGATAAGCAGATAAGCCCACACGTTCCCTACTCAGGCAGGTGGAACAGAGACGCAGGGAGCAGCAGCCATAAATCCCCATCTGCAGATGGAATCTGATTGAGAGCTGAGAGCATAATGTGATTATTCCCAACACGGCGGTGCCCATCAAACCCCCGGCGCTGCCTAACAATTGTGCTTAGCTGGGATTTCATGCACTGTTTACCCCAAGGAATCCATATCTCTAACTGAGAGTAAGGCCACAGCGACTGAAGTTCAATCACAGAAGCAATAATACACGGATAGATAATGTGATTGATCGGTAAAGCTCAGAGTCTCAGCACAAGAGCAATCTATACTCGCTGTATGGGGGGTAATACACTATTTTATATCATCTATAGGCACCTCCATTGTTTCCTTATATAAATCCTAATAATATGTATCCTGTAACTCCTATTGTCCCATACTGCTCCTATTTCCCCTCCAAATGCTACATTATACCCCTCCCTATAACTCCTCCTATTGCTCCATATAACCCTCCCTATAACTCCTCCTATTGCTCCATATAACCCTCCCTATAACTCCTCCTATTGCTCCATATAACCCCTCCCTATAACTCCTCCTATTGCTTCATATAACCCCTCCCTATAACTCCTCCTATTGCTTCATATAACCCCTCCCTATAACTCCTCCTATTGCTCCATATAACCCTCCCTATAACTCCTCCTATTGCTCCCTATAACTCCTCCTACTGCTCCATATAACCCCTCCCTATAACCCCTCCTATTGCTCCATATAACCCCTCCCTATAACTTCTCCTATTGCTCCCTATAACTCCTCCTACTGCTCCATATAACCCCTCCTATTGCTCCATATAACCCCTCCCTATAACTCCTCCTATTGCTCCATATAACCCCTCCCTATAACTCCTCCTATTGCTCCCTATAACTGCTCCTACTGCTCCATATAACCCCTCCCTATAACTCCTCCTATTGCTCCAAATAGCCCTTCCCTATAACTCCTCCTATTGCTCCATATAACCCCTCCCTATAACCCCTCCTATTGCTCCATATAACCCCTCCCTATAACCCCTCCTATTGCTCCATATAACCCCTCCCTATAACTCCTCCTATTGCTCCCTATAACTCCTCCTACTGCTCCATATAACCCCTCCCTATAACTCCTCCTATTGCTCCATATAACCCCTCCCTTTAACTCCTCCTATTGCTCCCTATAACCCCTCCCTATAACTCCTCCTATTGCTCCCTATAACCCCTCCCTATAACTCCTCCTATTGCTCCATATAACCCCTCCCTATAACTCCTCCTATTGCTCCATATAACCCCTCCCTATAACCCCCTCCTTGCTGTATCAGCTGGAAGGGTGCAATATATATATTTTAGATACAATACGCTTCTTGGGGGAGTGCAATAAAAACACTAGAACGTCTCTATAAGTTAATATTACTTTGCCAATAAAATCTCTCTGACAGGAATGAGCGCATTGATCTCGGACAAATCCCCAGCTTCTGAACTTCACACTGATACAACGGCATTTGGTTTAAGCCTTTCCATGTACATTGCTCCCGACCCTATTGATTTCATGGCACTCATGCCGGACCGCGGGGAACTGCAGAAGAAAGATATATCAGATTAAAGTGGAAAGCAGAGAGCGTCTCATCGGAGCCGGGGAGGCGGCTGAGGGTCTGATAGCAGCATTAAACCCAGGGCTAACGTCTGTACATTTATGTGCAAATCCGAGATATTGCTGGGATCCCGGCACTCTGTGTATAGTAACAGCCAAAGGGCTAATACTTTAGTGACATCCATACATTCAAGCAGGTAATTCCCTGAGTTATATTCCCAGCAGGGTTTATCCTCACAAACCAAGTTTCACTTACTCATAACATATGAAACAAATAAAAGTTCATTTCTCATGGGGCACAAAAGTTGCCCTTAGGGCTCATTCATATTTACATGGGCCGTGGAATTGTAACCAATACGGCCATTTGGATTCCAAGGGAACTGGAATTTTTATCTGAAGCAAATCAGATCAGTGCACCAAGCTCTCCCCGTGCCCATTGGCTCTGATATATATATATATGTATACATTGCTCTATAAATCCCTGACCTGTAGCCCCACCCCCCGGGCAGCTGTAGGCAGATAAAGTGGCAGTCGGTGCTATAATGTTGGTGCAGCACTATCATTAGGCAGTGGGAGGAGGGACACTGGGGGATTTAACTCTTCGCTCTCTGTGCCATCGCACTTGGATGCTATACACAAACCTGCTGCTGTCTCTGTCGGATCCGCTAACTTTTTGCTCCCCCCCATTAAATACCCCTCATTTCATCTCATATTGTTCCACTTCACTGCAGGTGTCCATCATGGAAACAAATTGCTCTTGCTGAACTGCTATTCCCATTGTGCCGTGCCAAGCAGCCTTCCAGCTATGGCTCTTCCCACACTCTTCCATCCCTCCCTCTCTCTGCCACCATATCCTGTTTTCCTTTCACGCTCTGTCTTCCACTCAGTCACTTTCCTCCCACGCACTCTCTCCATCCCTGGAACACTCTCTCTGCAAATCATTCCCCTCTCTCCTGCAATATATCACTGTCTGCAACACAGGGAAAGTTCCTCTGGAAAAAGCAGCCAATGTGTTCAGGGCGGTTTCTGCTAAAGGATTCGCTACACCCTCTCCTAATGTGTTATTAACGTTGTGCAGGATTGCCATTAACCAGCAAAACCCAATTCCCACAGGTTCTGGTCACAAACGGAAGGGTTAAGTCAACTGGTAGGTCCAGTTACTGGGATTGCTAGACCTGCCAGCCTTAAGCTTGGCCAAATGATTTAAAATGGTGGGAATAGGCACCATCGGTTCAGGGACCACATCAACGAGCCAACACAGTCCCCGATTGAACAGAAAGATCAAACCTGCCCGATCGAGATCTGGCCAATTTTAGGTATTGGCAGCTGAAATCGGCCCGTGTATGGCCACCTTTAGTCCCTGGCCCTGCCTCTCACTGTATCTGGGTTTTTCCTATGGCCCCACCCTCTGGGCGTGGTCCCCCAGTGATGTCAATTGGATTTGGGGCACCACTACAACAGATCAGTCTTTTTAGGATGACGGTTATTGGGACACATACCTGGTGGATGATCCCCAAGAGAGAATTTTCATAAAAAATAAAATTCAAACAGCCAACACCATAGCAAAACGTTCTGGGACAATGTAAGGTGCAATCTACTTTTGGTAAAGAAAGATCGTCATCAGGCAAGAGGTCTATTGCATTCACTGGTCACCAGTTCCAAAGCCAACATCTGATTGGTTGGTTGCTGTGGGTTAATGGACCTGGTACTAACTCTGTAACTTCTGTTACATTAGCCAGATAGTCAGTGTCCCAGCAAGACTCTGGCCAGAGAAGAGAGTGCCATGTTGACACTAATTGACCACGTCAGAGCCCATTAGATGTGCTTCTAGGTCCCGGCTCTCCTGGGTTCCCACGTAACGTTCCTGTGATAATGGCTCATTAGCTGTCTGCTTGCCGAGAAGTCTCCTCTCCTGGGAAACATCTGAAAAAATGGTCTTCTGCTTAGTTGCTCTCTCACCTGTACTCCCTGCTGGCGGTTGGAGCGTTTGACTGTCAGTATCTCACCTGTTTGGGGGCTCCCTGGCTCTATCTCCATGTTACAGTCACATGACTGAGCCGTGTACATTCCAATACAAACAGCCACTCTGCAGAATTGTGACGATGGCAAGCAGAGGGCTATCACTCAGCCTGACAGAATGCCTCCAGTGGAACAGGATGAAGTGGGTGATTAAGAGCCGCATTGGGCACCCAAAGACACAATGTGTAATTGTAGCCTACAGAACTCATTAATCAAAAGTCCTGATGCAAATTCAGTCTTGTTGGAAACACACAACGAAGCAGCTTTTCTCCTGAGACCGTTTTTTCCGTGCATTTATCATTTTTCTTCTTGCCGCCATCTTTTCCAGCCATACTGTGATGCATTCAGAGCAAAGGGTAAGTCGGCGCGTGTCTGAATGAAAATAATTTGATCACATACTCAAAACGTCTCTATTTGTTTTATCATTAAAGTCAATCTAACCCTAAATCCAAGAATGTTCTTGGGTGGTTTTACACCAAACTATGGACACTGGTCAGGGAAACGGGCTGGACATGAGCAGGAATCTCAGCTGTAGGCAGGGTCGGACTGGGGGGTGAAGGGCTGCAAGTGCCCCCGCCGGCCGCATCCCCTAATTGCCTCCGCACCCCCCCCGCAGGGCCCCCCATCCAACGTCATCCCCCGAGCGTGCGTAATTTAACGTGTCAGGGGAGGAATGGTCCGGGCAGGGGGAGCGCCGGCAATGGTCGGGTCTGGGCCGCCGGGGCCCACCGGCCCAGTCCGACCCTGGCTATAGGCTGCCTGCCAAGCGAACGGAACAATTGAATGGCGGCCATACTATGTACCCCCCCTCATACGCTACTTGTCCGTCGGCCACGAGGAAGATCTCTTGGATAGTAAGTGGGATTTGATCTAACTAATCTATCACATCTTTACATAGTAGGAAAAGTAAGTATCGTAAAGCCTAATAAAGGGAAAGTATACCCAAAAACAATTCATCTAAGCATTTATTATACAGTCCTGAATGGTTTAGCGGCTAACTGGCGACTGACGCAAGGTTACAGGATGGCGCTCATGGGACTATCGGCCGCTAACAGTCTCCAGAGAGTAGATTCGTCAGGCCGTGCCCTTCACTCGCTGCTAAGTGAGATGTTAATGCATTTCGGACAGAAGCCGCTCAGCCATGTCGCGGAGCAGCAATTTTCCGAGCTGGCGGAAGTGACAGATATTTGTGTGTGACGGCTGTCTCTCCGTCTGTCTCTGGGAGAGTAACCTTCAGTGACACGCCGAATCCCAAGGCGCAGAGTACAAAGCAAGATGAACCCAATCACAGGTTGAAGAGTTCAAGGCGAAGTGAAGGATGGAACTAATGGCTTCTGTCCCTCGTGCCAAATGGGTCACATCCACTTAGCAGCAAGTGGCCCCGTGTCATGGATACGTTAATTGCTATGTGGCATTTGTATATTGGGGTGTATGGTCTGCAGGGCAAGGCAGGAGTCTGTTATACCAATGGCTACACAGCCCTGTATCTGTGTCCCTCTGTATATTAGAGTGTAAGCTCTGCAGGGCAGGATTCCCTTCTCCCAATGGTTCCCTCTCCCTGTATTGTATCTGTGCCCCTCTGTATATTAGAGTGTAAGCTCTGCAGGGCAGGATTCCCTTCTCCCAATGGTTCCCTCTCCCTGTATATTGTGTCCTGTAGTATCCCCTCTGTATTTGAGAGTGTAAGCTCTGCAGGGCAGGATTCCCTTCTCCCAATGGTTCCCTCTCCCTGTATTGTATGTCTGTGCCTCTGTATATTAGAGTGTAAGCTCTGCAGGGCAGGATTCCCTTCTCCCAATGGTTTCCTCTCCCTGTATTGTATCTGTGCCCCTCTGATATATTAGAGTGTAAGCTCTGCAGGGCAGGATTCCCTTCTTCCAATGGTTCCCTCTCCCTGTATTGTATCTGTGCCCCTCTGTATATTAGAGTGTAAGCTCTGCCTGGGCAGATTCCCTGGTCTTCCCAATGGTTCCCTCTCCCTGTATTTGTATCTGTTCCCTCTGTATATTCAGGAGTAGTAAGCTCTGCAGGGCAGGGATTCCCTTCTCCAATGGTTCCCTCTCCCTGTATTGTATCTGTGTCCCTCTGTTATATTTAGAGTGTAAGCTCTGCAGGGACAGGATTCCCTTCTCCAATGGGTCCCTCTCCCTGTTTGGTATCTGTGCTCTGTTTATTAGGGTAGCCTGCAGACAGACTCCTACTAGGTGTTCCCTGTGCAGCAGCTTACTCGTTTGTGTCCTCCCTACTTGCTGTTGAGGCCGAAAGATTGGTATTTAGGATAATGATCCCCGCTATTAAGCCTTAGATAAGGGGGGGGCAGCGACGTATGGAGAGGAGAATAACAAAGGGGATGGGGGGCACAGAGAACAGTTACAATTAAAGTGAAGGGCGGATAAAAAGGGCAAGTAAAGAGACGGCAGGGAAGTGAGTGGGAAGATTTGGGAAGGACCATAGGGGGCTGATTGGGAGTGTTGGTGGGACTGTAGCAGAGGGACATGGAAGGGAACGGAGAGATGAGTGGGATTCAGGGAGGGAGCAGAACGGAAGGATTTAAATCCCCGAAAGGTTTAAGCAGAGAAACCCAGCTGAGCAACTGAGTCACCGGGATTAAATTTAGAACCATCAAGTACAACCCCCCCCTGTATATTTATATATCTCCCTTCCCCGCCCCATGCACCGCCCCCTCAGCTCCCCCCAGAACCTGCTGTTAATATGCTCCGACGTATGCCCCCCCCCCACCCTACGGGGCCCATACCGCTCCCCCGGAGCACCGCGCCGCACACCTGTTCTCCTGACGCTCTCACCAAATCATTCTACAGATTCTCATTTACATTCCAGAACTGATACAAGTTATTCAGCGAATGAGACGCGGCCATCACCGGGGAACATTTCCTCCTTCCATTCCTGCCGCTCCCACTGTGCCGGGACACTGCAAATGGGAGCAGATAAACGTAGGCCTCATAAGGCATCACTGTAATATTCTTCTGGATCTAAAGTGTCCCGGTACAGGCAATGGATTGGCCCTACCCAAAACCCTGTTTTGTACGATATTCGGTGCGGGTCGACAAGGCGACCAATATCGCAAATGGCTGCGGATCGACTCGCCGATTGGCCAGATTACAAGATTTTGATGGGGCACCATTGAAGCCCTGAATCTATGTTCAGGGCTGAATCAGTAGAAGGAGGGGTAGAATTGCTATTGTTTCTACCTCCATATCTGACGATTCAGCCCTGAACATCAGTGGAGGGAACGATCCAATGGTCGCACGAAAGATCGAAATTGTTACGTGTATGGCCACCTACAGCCTACAGCTCTAAGCTGACATCTTGAATAAAAGAAATACTTTCTGGGACCAACGTGTTCTAATGCCACAGACTCACACCCCCCTCCCAGTCATGTAAGGATGACCCGTACTAGCAGAACTGCATCAATTAATCAAAGTAATAGATAAACTGCAGTTGTGTCAAGTATTTCTGTGTGGGTCCAGTTGGGCAGATCTGTACCCACCCCAGATCCACTAACTCACAATCTGACCTTGAGCTACAAAATCGCTATCTAGCGCCCTGTCACTGCTACTCAACCCTACCTGCACTTGCAAAGCCACACAAACCAGAAGTGACATCACCAGTAGGCGGAAGTGATGTCACTCCGGAGGCAGGTCAGGCGGAAAAAATTACTTTTAACTTTGGGAAATGGGGCGAGTGTGAGCCTGCAATTGGCCCAGGTGCACAGGTAGGATACCTACGGACCACCCACATGATCAGAATTGGGGTCTTTCTGCCAAGGGGTCATATCTGTATATGACCCCTTGGGCTTGTGAAACATTGGGCAGGGGGGCAGGCAGTGATGCCATGGGGTTTTTGTTGATAACAAGTTGTCTAATTCCAGGCAGTGTCATTCTGTGGCTACTAAAGCAAATAAAGTGCTGTCTTGTATAAAAAGGGCATTGACTCAAGGGATGAGAACATAATTTTGCCCCTTTATAGGTCCCTGGTAAGGCCTCACCGTGAGTAATGGGGGCAGTTTTGGGCTCCAGTCCTTAAGAAGGATATTAATGAGCTGGAGAGAGTGCAGAGACGTGCAACTAAACTGGTTTAAGGATGGAAGATTTAAAACTATGAGGTTAGACTGTCGAATGGTTGGGGCGTTGTTTTCTCTGGAAAAGAGGCGCTTGCGAGGGGACATGATTACTCTGTACAAGTACATTAGAGGGGATTATAGGCAGTTGGGGGATGTTCTTTTTCCCATAAAACAATCAGCGCACCAGAGGCCCCCCCTTTAGATTAGAGACACGGAGCTTCCATTTGAAGCAGCGTAGGTGGTTTTTCACGGTGAGGGCAGTGAGGTTAGTGGAATGCCCTTCCTAGTGATGTGGTAATGGCAGATTCTGTTAATGCCTTTAAGGAGGTTGGCCTGATGAGTTCTTGATCAATTCTTAGAATATCCAAGGCTATTGTGATACTAATATCTTACAGTTTAGTACTAGTGGTTGTATTTATAGTTTATGTATGTGAGTATAGATTGGTAGGTGTGGGTTAGGTGTGCTGGGTTTACTTGGATGGGTTGAACTTGCATGGGACACAGGTCTTTTTTCAACCCTATGTAACTATGTAACTATGTAACTATGGGGGCCGGGTGTTGCCATAACAAGGCAGAACAAATGACGTCAGGGCATCAGGCAATGGTTCTATGACATGGGGATCGACAATTGGTCGGTTACATCAACCAAGGAGAGTCCTGTCCAGATTTCCTAGTTCCTTCTGAAAACCAGGCTGTCCGGCTCAAAACTCTCTCACTAATAATAATAATAACCCTTTGTGACTCGGTTTTGCTGTGTTTTATGGAACAAAGGGACTGAGCCCCTCATATGATTCGCCAAATCCACAGAGAGGCGGGACTTGTGTTTTGACCCACAACTGGATTGGCCGCGACTTCTCAGCTTTGATATGTGTTTATTCACTTACACGGAGACGCGTTTAATCAGCCTCGATATGAAATCTCGGCAGGACAAGATCTCCCTGGGCGAGTGGGAGAAAGGTCAGGGAAACTTGCCCTTGAGAATCCTCCCCTAAATGAAGACTAAATGAGGCCGCGTCTACTGCCAATTCAACCCAAACAACTCCGCGGGCCTCGCTGTGTAATTAGATAGGATATTATTTAGTAATATGGCGCTGCAAAACCTCCGCTGATTGCTTTCCAGTACCGATGCAAAATCAGAATATTTCATTTGAAAGGTTTCGTCTTCTGAGGGGGGCGAAGAAGGCAAGTGATAAATGTGCGTCTCGTCAGTGACAGGCTTGGGAGCCTGGGTGCCCTAATCACGTAATTGGGTGCAGCAACTCAACCCAAACACATTTCCCGCCATATCCCAGGTAAGGAACGTATGTCCTGGCACTGGGCTGAACATGTAGGTAAGGGGGCCAAAGGGGGACTTTTCTCTTGGTTACCCCCAGTGCCCAAATTCCTCCTTATCGGCCTCACCATAGTGCGGAACACAGTTGATAAAGCAGAAGCTTGTGTAGGCAATAAAGGTCTATGGAGACCTGTCTGGAGAGAAGACCTTGGCCAAACACAGGGTGCAGGGTTGCCACCTGGCCACTATTTCACTATGTCACTGGCCTAGCCAGTAAAATACCAGCCAGGGCCAGTATTACCAATTTAGCGGTAATGTACTTGCCAGTAAATTTGTAATCCCTAGTGTTCTGCCTCCGGCCCTACTCTGTCTTCATCCCGACCCATTACCTCTTCCACCCTGCAGCTCCGTTTGGTTAACCTGCTAGTTCAGAAGCTCCGTAGCCCCGTCCCCTTCATGTCATAGCCCCACCCATTTTTTCAGTCCCGCCCCCTGCCTCATGTTATCGGTTGATAAGGGGCCACAGAAAAGGACAGGATGATAAGGCACAGAAACGGGCAAGTCACTTGAGGAGAGAGCAGGCTGGCTACGGGGACTCGAATAATTGTATGTATGTGCAGGATGCATTGCTTGATATGGAATTGTAAGTAGAAATACAGTTATATACAGATATTAAGTATCCTGTTATGCTCCATATGATATGACTGACATGGGCAGAAGGAATGCTGGGTAACAAACATAAGTATCCCCAGCCTCCATATCTGTGTGAGTGCCTGTCAGCCTTCCCATTCCCTGCTGTCTCCTCACTTGCTCTCTCGCTGTCCCCTCCAGCTGTCTCTTTGCTTGTCGGTCGCCCCTCCCTTACTTGGCCGGTTCTTGCTTCTGGCTGAAGGGACACAGGATCGGCCCAGCAAGTCTTATGAATATATCTGCCTGCCTATCAGTTCTTCTCCAGCCTGGCTGCTCTCCTTCCCTGCCAAGAAATAAATGTAGATTTCCATGTATATATACACACATACACACACACACATACACAGACACATACACACACACACAGACACACACTGAACACATTTCTGGGGGTTTGGGGTCTTGTTTTATGTGTTATTACAGTTTTGTTAATGAAGGTGAAGTTGCCCTTTAAGCTGTGAGTCTCAGTTCCCCCAAGAGACCTGTTTAGCTTATTAGTTACAGTTGTATCTCAGTGCAGGGGGTGGGTATTCTGGGCTCTGCCAAAAGCTACTTATCTAATTAAGTTTGAGAAACTGTGTATCTTGTTTTGGCACTCGGTGCAGGAGATCAAAGGGAAATGAGGAAATTTTCAGTAAGAATCTGGGAATTAGGAAATCCAGACAAACCTCGCTTTGATTGATGTGGTGATTGGTCAATTGCCGCTGCATCATAGCCCCACCCACTAATGTCACAAGCCCCACCTCAATATCACTAATTCTGCCCCTGTGATGTCCCTACTCTGCCCCCTGACGTTACCCCGTGCCCCTGCTGCCAGAAGGGGGCAACCCCAGACATACACAGAGACATGTTTGGAATGACTGGAACAGAGGGAGATGGGGCTGCTCTTTATATCCATTTGGTTGACCAGTGGAAGTCTCCACTAGGACCATAATCCTCTCTTCCCACCAACATTGCAGGATTAGTGGTCTACTGGGCCCCCAACTTGCCCTTCATGCCCAGATCATCGTCATTTATTTATATAGTGCCAGCAAATTAAGCAGCGCTTACATTTATTTATAACTAACAGGGATCTTACAATAATTTAACAGACAAGAGTAAAGGTGCCCATACACGTTAAGATCTGTTCGCTTGGTGAGGTTGCGAAGCGAGCGGATCTTCTCCCGATATCTCCACCTACGGGTGGGCGTTATCGGGAAAATGAAGCTAATTTGAATTATAACGGGAGCAATGGGCGCAGTCGGTTTGGTGACAGCATCAACAAGCCGATTCGGTCCCCGATCCAACTGAATCTTTTAACCTGCCCAATCGATATCTGCCCGATTTCAGGCCAGATATCGGTCGGCATACCCCTCATTCCTGCCCCTACACGGGCTGATAAGCTGCCAAATTGGTCCAAGGGACTGATATCAGCAGCTAGAATCGGCCCATGTATGGGGACCTTTAGAATAGGATCAGAGGGCCCTGGTTGCAAGAGCTAACAATCTAAAGGATTGCCCCAATGGTTCAGCACTTTAGTCAAAATGGACAAACCACTGACCAAACCTGGGCAAGTACAGGCAGCTTTAGTAAGGGAAATAGCTGCTTATTGTTATGAGAAGAGAATGAAAGTGCAACTGCAGGAAGCAACGTGCCGGGGCCTAGGGAGCAACGCTGGCAGATACTGATGGGAAGCCTGTCTGTACCGAGGCTACAGTGTAAATGGCTTGAGTTCTGTCCCCGCAGGCTTAAACAATCAATTTATCTTGGGCTTATCACTTCCCTGCTTGGCCATTACAGATTGAGTCTCCGACAGCAGCGCACAGAGGAACAATGTCTGAACATCAGGGCATAAACGATCTATAGATCCTTCTGGAACCCTCCCTCTGGGGACAAGTGGGACATCCCGGGCCCTTGATCAGTGTTTAATATTACATTAAAGTGGCCCAAGGAAATCAAGGCACCATTAAATGATACCCACTAGACTTCAAGGCAGACATTTTGGTTTCAAATCTCCCTGTTTTCATTTAAAATGTGGCCAGGCCTGCATTAGCTAATAGCGAGGGTACAGATGTACCGATATGTGCTCCTAAAGGGGACCTGTCACCCTAAGAAATAATTCCAGTTATTTTCTATCATGTTAGTTGAGCAAAATAAATATTACTTACACTATTATACATTATTTATTTCATTTTACCTTCAGTCTCAGCCAGAAGGCAGGCGCCATTTTGCGGACACTGTTATTAAGGAAAGCTTTCTATCACCCCGAAATTGCATGCATTTGCCATCTAGGTGATATTTAGGAAGTGCTGAATAGAAAATTGAATTAAATGAAATTAAAAATCTGAGCTGTCAATCATATATTGCCTGCCCCGCCTCTATGCCGCATAAAAATCTGAGCTGTCAATCGTATATTGCCTGCCCCGCCTCTATGCCGCATAAAAATCTGAGCTGTCAATCGTATATTGCCTGCCCCGCCTCTATGCCGCATAAAAATCTGAGCTGTCAATCGTATATTGCCTGCCCCGCCTCTATGCCGCATAAAAATCTGAGCTGTCAATCATATATTGCCTGCCCCGCCTCTATGCCGCATAAAAATCTGAGCTGTCAATCGTATATTGACCGCCCCGCCTCTATGCCGCATAAAAATCTGAGCTGTCAATCGTCATATTGCCTGCCCCGCCTCTATGCGCATAAAAATCTGAGCTGTCAATCGTATATTGCCCGCCCCGCCTCTATTGCCGCATAAAAATCTGAGCTGTCAATCGTATATTGACCGCCCCGCCTCTATGCCGCATAAAAATATGAGCTGTCAATCTTATATTGCCTGCCCCGCCTCTATGCCGCATAAAAATCTGAGCTGTCAATCGTATATTGCCTGCCCCGCCTCTATGCCGCATAAAAATCTGAGCTGTCAATCGTATATTGACCGCCCCGCCTCTATGCCGCATAAAAATCTCAGCTGTCAATCGTATATTGCCTGCCCGCCTCTATGCCGCATAAAAATCTGAGCTGTCAATCGTATATTGCCTGCCCCGCCTCTATGCCGGCTCAGATTTTTGAATACATTTATAACAAGTATGGATGGCAGCACAAGGCAGAAAAAAAAAATTCATCCCAAGCCTATATCCTGGGTCCCACTACAGACTCCTATGGTTCTGCAGTGATGCCCCACAGGCCAGTTTGGGGGCCTCTACCATACATAAAGTCTAGACTACCCGGATTAGAACAACACAGGGTTGAACTGGGCTGCTGGGGCAATGGGAAAAAACCCGGCGGGCCCTCCCGGCCCAGACCCGATCCCCACTGGGTGCTTCCCCGGGCCAGCAGTCTATCTCCCCCACGATGCACTGAAGGTAAGTATAATTATAGTATGGGTGCCACGGTGGGGGCCCCGGTGGGCCCTGCACCCCCTAGTCCGACCCTGGAACACTAGAACTAACCAATGCAATTTATAGCTGATTTGGGAGCAGTTAGCGGAGATGCGATGACAAGCGCACAGGTAAATGAATGTAATATACCTGTGTGCGCGCCGCCATATGCCTCATTATTATGCCGCTTATGAACTGCTCTGATCCCCGGGGAGAGCGCCTGTCACAGGAATGCCATTTATTAAACTGCATCATCCCGACCCATAACGAACGCCGCGGTTATTTATATAAAAGCTTCAATAGCCCAGAGCACTTTATTTTTTATTAGACGAGGAAACACATCAACCGTCAACAAAAGCCCAAGTTCCCCCCATCGCCAGCAAGAAGCTCTCGCTACAAAGCAAATTGACGTGAAGCACCACCAGACAATGAATGAAAGGCAAAAGCCTCAATCTATAGGATCAATAGACGCGAGCACAATAATACATAGAACAGAATGTATTAATGTATATCCCCGGGGCAGAGGCTATAATGAACGAACACAGGCCGGGGTTTCAATGTAAGGAAATCCCAATTTGGAAGACGCTAAACAATAATGGATCTGAAAGACAATATACGTTGATGAAGGCTGGCGAGTAAGATAGTAGTAATGCTTTGGCCCTGAGTTATTCCTAGCTAAAGCCAAGCATTCCGCCATTAATCATATGAATCTGGCCAGCAGAGGGCAGGGTTTCCTGGGGTTTGAATGCCCTTAGTTTCATCTGGAGCCAATGAAGCCTAAAGAGAGTGGAAGCCAACGCAAACTCCATGAAGAGGCTACCTTGGCTGGAGCCAAGCCTAGGAGCCAAGTGCTCCATTTGGAAATGAACGTGATGGGTCAAACTATGCTCGGACTTGCCAGCTCCCATCAAGGTGAAAATGACACGAGGAACTGGAAATGCACTTAGTAGACTTATTCTCCTAACAGGAGCCCCAGCCGGGGGTATGAGGGAAGGAATTACAATCTCTGAGGGGTTCCTAACATTCTGGCACCCCCAGCAATTTCACCTTTCCTTCTCCTATAAAGGCATTAATAGAATCCGCCATCGTAACATCACCTAGCAGGGCATTCCCCAACCTCGCTGCCCTCACCGTCAAGAACCATTTGAGTTAATTCAGATGGAAAATTTGTTCTTCGGTCTAAAGGGGAGGAGAGGGGCTCTGTATTACTGTTATTAAACTGAAACCACAGATTGAGTGGTGAGGATACTGCAGAAGTGCAATCCCAGGACTCGGTGTTTAGCATTCCTCAAAATACAGCGGCCCAAAAATCCAGACTTACCACCTCAGCCCCCACAGGGAATAAAGAGCAGCAACTGAGTTTCCAATACAAGATGAAGCATTGGGTTCATATTTTTAAGCTGCTGTTTAGACAAAGTTCCAGGAAAAGGAATCCATGGTGCCGATATGAGCCTCTCGTTGAACTGAAGGTAGCCTCTAGACTGGCAGATAGGAGGCACCGCTGGTAGAACATAGCCATGACTCCTGCAGGTCACAGACATTCGCTTACTAGAGATTGGGGAGACTGCAGGGAAAGCTCGGGGTGTCTGGGGAGCTGAAACCCCATTTTTTTTTACCAATAACAGCCCAATCTAATCTATAGGTTCGTTTCTAACTAGGAATGCAATGGCGGCACTGTCAGCTCTATCGGATATTCCAGTACCTGAAACCGCAGCTGACAGAGGCAAGATCTCAGCGGAAAGCATATATTACATTTAGCCAGCGCCATCAATCAGCTTGTCAAACCACTAGTAAGATGAGCCCCAAGTCACTGGTTCAATGAATACCTAACGGTTATTTATTAGTCCAATTAGTGTCTCTGTAGGTTTAGCTGTCAGTCGGCTTTACATAAGGCAGTCCCAGTCTGGGGTCTCAGGCATAAGGAATGTTGGGCTATGGAATACCCTTCGCAGGCGCAATACAAGCAATTCACGGAGACATTTTTATTTGCACTTTGAACCCCACAGCAACAGAGTTCTCGGATAATCGTAATTGCACACAGGAGCATATAAGCCACCGTACAGGCACGGCCTGGCTGTGGTTATAGGGTGGCACCTACTCTATATTAACTACCGCACCGCCTAGACTTTTTTCTAATATCACCTCAGCTTGATCGTAGCCCAAAACATCATCATGCCCCCCAAAGGCCCTTTATAAGGCACTTATCATACCACCGCAGGACATCGTGATCCTTCGGAGAAATCAGTAGAATGCTTCCGGGGGGGCAGGAGAAGGGGGGGAACCACCAAAGGGGGGTTGACAGCTCTGTGGATAACGGGTTTCCGGATAACGGATCCCATACCGGTATTTATTATATTTTTATAATATGGTTGCCAAATAAAAACAGCTATTTGTCCTCAAAATGCTCGTGGCCCGTAGCAAGTGTTCTATAGAGCCCCATCCGCGCTGGGCCAGGGGGCATTGGGGCAACAGTGACCGGTGCGCCCCCTTGGTGCTAAGTCTGCAAACACCTGTGTGGATATAGGGGTTCCCAGGTGTAACGTTGCTACAGGTAAATAAACAATGAGATATTTACACAGCGGCACAGTCCGGGGGGAGCAGCGCAAGCTGTGGGGCTCAGAACCTGAGCAGAAAGTAAATATTCTCCCTCCTCGCAGACAAGCGAACAAGTGTCTCCCTGCCGAGCCGCTCGCAGAATGCTAAACAGTCTGTATACACAGCAGCGCATTCCCAATTCCTATTAAAAGTGCTGGGGAGAAACCCAGAGAAAAGAGCTTTTTTTTCATAAATGAGATGCAGAGACAGGGGGAGCCCCTCGCAGAGTGCAGGCAGTATTCCCAGGGGCAGTCTCTCCCATACGGAATACATGGAGCGGGGAAACCCTTACAGAGATTAGACAGACCCTCACAGGCAGGAGAGAGACAGAGAGGGGGGATCCTCCCTGAGAGGGTACAGAGAGAGGAAAGAGACCCTCACAGGCAGGAGAGAGACAGAGAGGGGGGATCCTCCCTGAGAGGGAACAGAGAGAGGAAAGAGACCCTCACAGGCAGGATAGAGATAGAGGGGGGGATCCTCTCTGAGAGGGTACAGAGAGAGGAGAGAGACCCTCACAGGCAGGAGAGAGACAGAGAGGAGGGATCCTCCCTGAGAGGGTACAGAGAGAGGAGAGAGACCCTCACAGGCAGGAAAGAGAGAGGGGGGATCCTCCCTGAGAGGCTACAGAGAGAGGAAAGAGACCCTCACAGGCAGGAAAGAGAGAGGGGGGATCCTCCCTGAGAGGCTACAGAGAGAGGAGAGAGACCCTCACAGGCAGGAAAGAGAGAGGGGGGATCCTCCCTGAGAGGCTACAGAGAGAGGAGAGAGACCCTCACAGGCAGGAAAGAGAGAGGGGGGATCCTCCCTGAGAGGCTACAGAGAGAGGAAAGAGACCCTCACAGGCAGGAGAGAGACAGAGAGGGGGGATCCTCCCTGAGAGGGTACAGAGAGAGGAGAGAGACCCTCACAGGCAGGAAAGAGAGACAGAGAGGGGGGATCCTCCCTGAGAGGGTACAGAGAGATGAGAGAGACCCTCACAGGCAGAATAGAGACAGAGAGGGGGGATCCTTCCTGAGAGGGTACAGAGAGAGGAGAGAGACCCTCACAGGCAGGATAGCGATAGAGAGTGGGGATCCTCCCTGAGAGGGTACAGAGAGAGGAGAGAGACCCTCACAGGCAGGAGAGAGACAGAGAGGGGGGATCCTTCCTGAGAGGGTACAGAGAGAGGAGAGAGACCCTCACAGGCAGAATAGAGACAGAGAGGGGGGATCCTTCCTGAGAGGGTACAGAGAGAGGAGAGAGACCCTCACAGGCAGAATAGAGATAGAGAGGGGGGATCCTCCCTGAGAGGGTACAGAGAAAGGAGAGAGACCCTCACAGACAGGATAGAGATATATATATATAGAGAGAGAGAGAGAGAGAGTATAGCCCCTTGAAAACAGAACACAAAGGGAGGAGAGATGCTCACTGAGAGGATACAGAGTAAGGAGAGACCCTCACAGAGAGTAAAGAGACCCTCACAGACAGGATACAGAGAGAGGAATGGCTGACAGGATACATGAGTGCTGCCCAAGTTTCTGTATGGAATGCACCACATTATTATAAAGTAATTATTACAGACAAAGTCTATGGAGATGTTGGACGTGCCGGGGGCCATAATAATCACTTGGGGGGGGGGGGGGCACAGAGGAATCAGTGGATATAGAGACAGACCCAGGAAGGCAATAATGAAGATAGCCTCTCAGAATGTCGGGTCACAGAACCAGCACAAATACCGCCCATAGTTGTATATTGAGGCAATAGGTACCCGGTGCCAAACCGTTTGTTTATCCCCCCCCCCGGCTCATCTCCATACGCTCTGCATACGCCGCACATTCACTCCCCCTTCCCTAAGATCTGAATAGCATCCAAACGCACAGCAATTTAGCCTGTCATGTGTAAGTGCTACCCATCCCTCGAGTGTGTTTAGCGGGGCGGCTGGGAATGAGATCCATTACCAACGTAAGTAGGAGATACGGCGCAGGAACGGGGTCAGGCAAACACTGCCTTATGCCCATTGGCGTCCCCAGTCCTGCCCATTACCTGCGGCAGAGGGTATAGGCCACAGTGGGGCCCAGTACTGGCCTGTGCCCCCGAAACTGCGCTCTGCACACTGTGATGGGTTTTCAATCCGGTGCTTGCCCCGGGAAAAATAAATGAACCCCTTAGTGGGCACAGTGGGGTGCACTCATACCCAGTAGAACCGTTAAACCACTCTCATCTGCTCTTCTTGGGACAATGGCAGACCAAGGAGCTGGGGGAAGTGGGGGTCAGCTTCTGTAGTCGCTCCATCGGCAGGTCAATAGCCAGGATTCCCAACGTGACATTTAATATCCTTATTATGTACACAAGGGGGTACATTAAGTGTACTGATGACGTAAGCATTATATATATATAAGGATATATCTTATTCAGGTAAATACTGTAATAAATGTATAAACATAGGGCCATTGGCAAATCCTTCAAATGTCCCTGAAATAAATGTCCTTCCTGAAAATGTCCAAATTAGCAGTAATTGACTGGAGGTCTCTGTGGGTCGGCTTGCAATAATGTGTGTGATCCTGTAATTACACAGCACCGTGACATTTGTTTAATGAAACCTTAAATAATTCCCTGGGAGCCTGTCAGCCGGGGCACCGGGGCAAAGGGGGGGGGTCCGTGCAGGGTGTGTACAGTTGGGGTGGCAGATTTCACAGCATTCGTCTCCTTTTCTACGTGGTGGCAGGTTTTTTTTGTTTTTTTTATTGGTAGCAGTGGTTGCCAACCTTTGAATGATAGAATACTGGCAGGGAGGGACCAATGATATATGGGGGGGGGGAACAGTAACTTAGATGGGGCAGAGGAATGACGGCGAGGAGCAGAGAGCATGTCAAAGTGTGAGATTAATGCTATTTACAGTAGTTGTACTGCAGGCATGCCTGGGGTTAGTGTGATCAACAGAGTACATTTCCAGTAGTGGTTTTATAGGAAAGCCCAGGGTTGATTCAATCTACTACTGGTAATGCAGTGCATGGATCCCACTACCCACAATGCATTGCTAGTATATCTAGCATAATATATATAATATATATACTGTATATAGTACACAGACCCCACTTCCTAAAATGTATTGCTGGTATACTTAGTATAAAACAAGGCACAAAGCCATGTTCCTGCCAAGTTACCCAACTCCCAGCAATCATGTGAATACTCCCAGTACGCCTGGAGCCAGCAGTAAGCTGGGATACGGTAGATGCCTGAGCTACACATTCCGCACATAAGCCACCGAATGGCCGCACTGCCGTCCCTCTCTCTCATTGGCAGTAATACCAAGTAGGAGCAGAAGATGCTGAAGTGCCGTCTCGCTCCAGCTCTGACAGATGTTGGCAATTCTCCGTTCCCGAGCGAGGCCCCGCGACGGCAGGATATCTCGCCACGCTGCGCTGAGCACGGCCTCTCTGCACCAGTCTGGGCCAATTTCCAGATTCCTGCCGCGGCCCTCGGCCTTAATAACTCTCAGACAGATTGCCTACTATTATTTGGGGAGGGACGAGGAAGAGGAGGAGATGAGGCAGGAAGGCAAGACTTATACTTAAGTAAATCGACTCGCCCATCTCTTGGCACGTGTGGCCCCTTAGCTGTGTATAAGGAGGCAAGGAAAGGCCTAGAGTAGTTGCACCCATACATGCCCCTAGCAACGTACAGCTAGTGCCAATCAGCCCCTGCTCTAATGAACTGGGGGCAGTAATCCCAGGGCCCCCCTAGTGGGTATTGTCCGAGTCCATGGATGTAAATGACTTGCCCCAAGCAAATTGGATGCTAATACCATGACCCCCATTCCCCCCCTCCCCAAGGCACAGTTGGCTGCAAAACATGGGGGTGTCTGTGCTCCTCTATGTGCTTCCCAGCATGCACTCTGCAATTAAGCTTGAATTCTAGGCAGAATGCTGCATTGTGGGTAAAAACTATTGTCAAATGCTTCCAAAAATTGTTCTTTGCACTCACACCTATGTTCCCAAATGAGCCTGGAATATACCATTTATGAAATGGTGGGGGTGTGTGAGAAAGAACAGTGCAGTTACAGCCAAACCCAAGCAAACCAATCACAGAGGAGCACAGCCTGAGCACCCCTATAGCTGTGTATAATACTGTATGGACCCCCCTCCATCCCCAATGCCTCCAACTATGGTCTCTATATTTCAGGAGCAACCGGACAGCCCCAGTGACACCCCCAGCGCCCCCCCAGCTCCATTCCACGTTAGCCACCATTAAACCCAGGGAGATAAATCTCAGATGGCAAATTGGTTGGTAATTTCCCTTCGGTCACAGAGCTGCAGCTGGCGCTAATGGAACACACATACGGGGAAGTCCAACACGTGCACTCTCGGCTATTAATAAATTATAAAGCGCCTGGAATTAATATGCAAACGCAGGCGTGGGGAAATAAGCGCGGCGTGCCGCTGTCACACCGCCGCCGGGAGAGCCGGCTTTGTCTGCGTGTTTAATATTCTGCATGGATTATCCCCGATACTGCGCCTGCTATAGCCTCTGTATCCCCTCCGTGTATACTGTATATATGTATATACACACACACAGATTTCTGAAAATTAACTGCTATGGATCAAAAGATGTGTACTGTGAATTGACAATAAGGTGCCATGTTGAACAACTGAACGGTTAATTGCATTGTGCATGGCTGCACAGGGACCGGCGGGGTCTGCATTCATCCGAATTCAGTTCTACATTCAGATTTGAAAGTGTTCAATATAAAAAGGGTAACATGGCCACCCAGCCTAACAACACTACAGATTGTCATTATTTAAAGGGGACGGAGCAGGGGGGGATTATTATGAGCCTATAGATACTCAGCCCCGTTATACAGAGCGGGGAGATCATTATCGGCCTATAGATACTCAGCCCCATTATACAGAGCGGGGAGATCATTATCGGCCTATAGATACTCAGCCCCATTATACAGAGTGGGGAGATCATTATCGGCCTATAGATACTCAGCCCCGTTATACAGAGCGGGGAGATCATTATCGGCCTATAAGATACTCAGCCCATTATACAGA